>NC_034608.1:47999993-48008980 GCF_900095145.1 Mus pahari
AGAGAGAGAGAGAGAGAGAGAAAATACCCAATCTTGACATGAAAGAAAATCCCCAGGTCCCAGGAACAAAAAGAAACTGAAAAGTACAAGAGTGTGAGCTAAAACCAAAGTACCTTGTGCTGTTTTGAAAACCAAACCAAACAAACAAACAAGCAAACAAATAAAAAAAAGCTCTTCAGAAACTAGGGAACAAGACAGCTTCTGACCCCTGCAAAGAATCAAGTCTGAGCTATTGGTCTCAAAAAGTACAGAAAAAGTCATCAAGGCCTATCTAAGTGGTAAACTGGGCCACATTTCTTTCTCTCACTGGAGATGAACAATGCTGTTGAGGCCACGTTTGTTTTAAAACACATTCTAAAGTCAAAACAATGCTATTTGCAAATCCGGAGTCTGAATCAAACACTGGAAGATCGCGTAAATTCTAAGATGTGTTGGTTAGACTTTCTTTTCTCCTCGTGGAAACAAACAACAGCAAACAGAACAATTGAAAAGGGGAAGATCCCTTTGTTTCTAGACCCTGTGAGGCAGTGAATCACAGCAGATATCACATAATGCAGGAAATGTGGTCCTCTCATGGTGACCAGGAAATGGAAAAGGGAATTCTGGAAAGATCCAGGGCAAAAAATAACGGTAAGGACACCCTGTTAGAAATCTAGCTTTTAAGTGGGTGCCAGGAATCTAAACTCCAATCCTCACACTTCAGTACCAAGGGCTTTGTTCACTGAGACATTTCCCCAGCCTCCATCTACAATTTTAAAAACATCCCTTTCCTTTTGGTTTTCTGTCTGATTTTCGTGGAGTCGGGGACTGGTATAGCTCAGGTTTCCGTTTCATTATGTGGTTGAGGATAACCCTGAACTCTTGGTCCTCCTGCCTACAGTTCTGAGATGGTAGGGGTATACCTCCCCACACCCTTCTGGTCGGGGTGTATCACCACACACCCTTCAAACATGTTCCTTGCCTGGCCTCACTGCAAGCATTTAAAAACTCAATATTCTGCTTTCAGTCCAGAACTCTAAGTGCTGTGTCAACCAGACATAAATGCCCACACCACAGTTAGAATGCGAGAGTGCCCTTAAAATGTTCTCTATGAGGTGAATTTGTCCATCATTTTTAAATTGAGCATTCCATACACTCTCAGAACAAAGACAAAATGGGCTCAAGTTCTTTGACAGTATATAACACACGTAACCTCCAGTCTAAACCCTAATGCATCCTTGCTTCCATAGCAAGGTTCAGGAGCAAGCATTTACTGTTCACACTCATCCACACTTTTATCCTCTGAAAGCTTTACCCAAAATTGTGCATCAAGCTCTACATAAAGCCTTCTAGGCTTCTCATTATCTCGAATCTCCAAATGTTTCCAAATTTCTCCCACAAACCAATTCCAATGCTTCCAAGACACATGGTCAGTTAGCCCCAGAAGTGATCCCACTTCTCTATGGGAAACCGTTAGGGTGATGGGGATGTTTCCTTCGAGATGCACTAAACTCACCCTGCACAGTGCCAAGATTGCAAGCTTTGTGTGCGCAAGAAGTCGGAGATGATGGTTTAACATGACATGTTTTCCTAAAGCCTCATGGGCTGTTGGTGATAACTTTGGGGCTCTAGGACAGAGGACACAGATCACCGGCCATCACTGGGGACTATCAGGCTTGGTGATAAGCACGTTTATCCACTGAGCCACCACAGCACTTTGAAATCCCCCCATCTATTTCTTCCTCCACTACCTACAAAGTTACCATCTATAATTTAGCCCCTAGGTATCTTCAAGCCCTAAACATGTTTGCCTACATTATGTATATATCCTTATAACACATCTGCCTATACTTTTCCTACCCCTCTTTTTTGCTGATGTGGCAAGATTCCCTTCCTTTTTTTCAATAGTCAGTCTAATTATTTCTTTGTAAGCTTCTCTGGATTTTAAAATCTAAACCAATAGTTTTCTAACGTATACTACAAAACACTATGTTATCTATGTATTTTGGAAAACATTGTTTTCTCATTATTTCTATCACCGTGCTTTCTAAGTTATGAATGCCAACACTAGAAATAGTTTCCAGCCCTTAGTATGGATAATAGTGCCCATATTTTCTACAACCTGTGAAAATGATAAGGACCCAAAGGTCGTGTAGATGAAAGTGTGTTTTATAAGCTGCCAAGTGTTCCGAAAATGTATATTATGTCATTATTAATATAATATGAAGGTTAAATTAGATACTCCAAAATCTCCCTTATGAAGTGAACTGTATCTGCTCAGAAAAAACGCTGAATGTGCAGACTCGGAGAGAGAATTAATCTGAGTGGAATGTGGACAGAGGAAACTTCTACTGCCTCTGAAAAAAGGAAAAGAAAAATAGAGAGAAAGAGATAACTTCTGTGAATTACCATAAAACTCTATGCTCTTGATGGGAATTCTTTATGTCAACCCCTCCCCACATCTTAGACACAAATAAGCAATAAAGTGACTGGGAGGAAGATAATGAGACAGGCATATGGAATGCAAAGAAATGAAGTACGTTGTCCCAACCTGACATGGCACTTCGGCTACCTTACCATTGGTTTTAACGTGACTAAGATGGCAATGGCCCCTATCCAGAAACCAGCTGGTCAGTATTCATGAAAGACTCATTTGCTAAGTGAAGAATAATCATTTTATTAGAAACATGCAGAAACTTATTAGAAATGGTTAGAAAAAGTGGTTTTATTAATGCAATAATTTCACAATCTCCTTAGTGTGGAATTCTTTAGTAATAATATTCAATGCCGGTCCCAGTTATACAGAGTCACAAACAATAAACAGTTGCTCTAGAGGGATTAGTACTGCATAGTTTGATGGAAAATAGTTTATTGCTTGTGTAATACAATGTAAAAAAATTGAAGCTTTAGATAAAGTACCATTATTAGAGATACAAATGATAATGTGGATTAGTCTTGCATAAAAAATATACATGAGGAATAATTGAGATGTGATTCCATAAATCTCAGATCTTTAACAAGAATCAAGGAAAGAGATAAGGTCAGAAAGTAGAGAAAGAAAAGGATTAATGCCCTTTTTGATTTTTTTTTTCTTTCTACAGAGCTATTCAACTACTGAGATCCTCTACAAGAAAAGGAGAAAGGCAACGCTGTTATGAGGGAGGCTAACATTTAACCCACATCATGTAAGGCAGGGCTTCAAAGACAACATTCCTACAGATGTCCAGATCAAGCAAGTGCCCTGTTGCAGCATGATAAAGTGTCTCTGTTGTTTAATTTCTTTATAATTTGAAACAAGAAAAGTTTATGAGACCATGTTCTGAATGAATTATCAAAGCAGAAAGAGATTGCTGCCACAGGCCTTTAAATTTTGGCCCCAAAGTCTTCAATAACATCATAAATAAGTATCCAGGCATGGTAGTACATGCCTAGAATCTCAGCCATAGGGGATGGCAGTTCAGGAAGTGTGTATTTCAGCTAAACATTAAGTTCAAGGCAGTCGATAATATTTAAGGAAACAAGCACACAGAAAGAGAAAGCAAGATTGAGAAAGGCAGATATGGTGAACCACTAGAGACTTGGGTTCAGAAAATGGGAAGAAATCTTCAAAGGAACATGTCGCCTCTGCCTCTGGAATTACAAAAGACAAGAAACTCTGACAAATCTATTGGAAAGTATCAGGAGAACCCACTCTACCCATTGTCCAGGCTCAGAGGGCTGGAAGTTGCCCATCCACATCAGATCTTACCTTTATTCCTTCACCTTAATCTAACATGCCTGACAGAGAGACCCCCCAGGGCTCTGAAATTTGCTAGCTTGTGAAGGAAATGAGTAAGAGGAAAAAAAGACACCAAGCGTGAAGGTAGGCTGCTACCAACTCCACACACAAGGAAGAGATGGATGTACTTCTATTGGAAGACTGAAGAAAATCGGCGCCTCAAATGAGCTATACCACAGTTACCAAGGAAAAGCAGGGTAAATGCTTCATGACACAGAATCCTGCTCCGGTCACTTACCTAAAAGAACAGGAAAATTACAGGATATGTCAAATTTCCCATCTAAGAAAAAAGAAAGCTAACTCATCCATGCGAGAACATGTTAATGGTCTAGAGTTGCTTAGGAAAGAATGTTTCACTTTTATCACCCTCCAGAGTCCCACCTTTAAGAAGCTAGCTAGACCATATTTACAAAAGCCTAGAGTGTCTATCTCAAGTTCCCAGTAGACTGAGATCCAGCATATCAGAGGTCTACCAGGCCATCCAGTAGTCATCCTTTATTCAGTGACCATTTCTTGAGTGCCAGCTTTGGACCCAGCACTAAATTAGAAGCTTTTCCCTACATAATTTTGCCTACATAACTACTCACTCTTCATTGATACAGGTGACCAAGGTCAACTCACATATTCAATTTCACTTAACACAGCATTCAGTAAACAAATACAGTAATCTGTAGGTAAATTAGGGTTACAATCTCCCTCTTTCTAGGAAAACAAGATGAAAGGAACTAGACAACATACCAAAGAGTGATGAATGGGTGATGAATGGAGTTTCTAGCCATCATGGTTGTGCCTGACCTTCTCCTAGGCTCTGTCCACTAGAACAAGCCCGGTCAGCTTTACTCTTTGCCAATCACATGTCTCTTGCAAATAGCAATGTCACGTGTAATTGAAACCACTTCCATTTGTTCTATAATGCCCTGGTTGTGATAGGGAATCTCAATTGTCGATTTGCATGGGTTGAGAAAATTGCCTAGGAATTGCCAACACATAGCTTTAGGAGTAGCCACAAGAGTGTTTCCAGGGATGATCATTTCATAAAGGCTCTGACTTAATAGAAGTCAATCCAATAAAGGATCCAAAATTTGAGTCGACTGTTGGAGGTAGAGGTGAGAGGTCAGGTCTTTTGGGTTCAGACTCCATCTTAGAGAACCTGACCTAAGGTTGAACTCGAGTTATCTACTAGGTTGGTACCTAGCACCAGCTTCCAGGTTACCACCCAACAATATCTGCATCTAGTACTGGCTTCCAGGTTATTCCCCAACAAATCTGCACCTCCCGGTTACAAGTCTGCCCCTGGCACTTCACTTCCTAACAACCACCAATCAGGAGGAAAACAGAACTTAAGTTTATGGTTTGTCTCCCAGCACCAGCCAATTCTGTTAAAGGCCACAAATGGCCCACCCATTTCTTGCCTCTATCAATACTTGACTGAAACTGGGCTGGGGCTACAACCTCCTGTTCTACTGCATCAGAGACAGTGGTATGGCCCATGCTCAAGCTTGTAGATAAAGAGAGCTTGATGTGATTGCATCAGAATAGGCTCCCTGGTAGTCTTTTGAGGCTCACAATATTAGAAGGAGGTCATGGTGGGCTATCTTTAAGAGTTAAATCTCTCCCTGGGGAAAATACTGCTGATGCTGCTATCATGATGTTCTTCTACCTAACATATGAAATATTGAGTAAAAAGTAAATTCCTCTCTTAGGTTCCTTCCAAAATGCATTTTGTCACAAAATAAGAAAAGTAACTGAGATATCTGATAAAAAAAATCTTCATATGTAAACTTTACCCCTTATACCTTTATGGTTTATTTGACTAGCCTGAATACAGAAGTTTGGGCCTTCATCCCCCAAACTAATAAGATTAAAAAGAAGTTTTCAGAGCATATTATTTTTCTCTTTGCTTGGTTATAGCCCCATTTCCTGATATTACTTCTAACTCATGTGTGAATATTAATTCTTTCAAAGGACTCCTTTCAGAAGAATCTAACGCAATGCAAATTCTTACAAAGTAATCATTTCAATTCTAGTATCTGTCAGTCATTTCTGATTTAATAAACTCTTTCTGTCTATTTTCTTATTATATTCTTTGAAATAACAGTCCTCCTTCCATATCCCTGGACACTCTGTCCCATCACTCCTTGTAGATATCAAACTCTTTAGATGCTTGAATCCAGAGTATAAAGTGGTGATAGATTTGTATATGATCTATGCATATCCTCTCATATACATGAAATGATCTGAAAATTGCTTATATCTCATGCGATGTCAATTCTGTGTGTGTGTGTGTGTGTTCATGCACATGTGTGTGTATGTATGTATGTGTGTGTATACCCATGCATGCATGTGTTTGTGTGTGTGTGTGTGTGTGTTTTACTAAATTTGCAAGAAAGTAACATGTACATGGGCAGTACAGATGTAATGTTTTCAAGTATTTTTGAACAATAGGTGATTGACTCCATAGATGTAAAAAAAAAAAAAAAATTAGATATGGGAGGCCAACTGTACTCGATTCTCCTTGGGCATGACAGAACCCCAGACTGCCTGCTTAGACAACAGAAATTGATTTTCTCACTGTTGTGGAGGCTGGAATTCCACAAGCTGAGAAGTCAATAATTCTTTCCTTACAAGTAAGATACTGAACAACCTGAAAACCAACCAGTATTTTAGATCCACCAGAGAACTGAGATCTCCAGAAAAACCACTACTGCAAAATTAGAGATGGCTGGCTGGCTACAGCTTAACTGACCAGAGTCCAACAATAAAGAGCAGTATTTCTGGGTATGCTTTCAACTGACACGTTACTAAGCTCACTAAGAATCAGTTTGCTGGCTAAAACCTCACTGGGAGCCTAGTCTAAGGATCACTGGCACTTTTGTTTCATTTCCAGGAACCGTGTCTTGTCCTCAGTGATTACAGATTGTGATTAGGGGAATGAATCACAGGAAGGGGGTAAGGGATACGATGCTATAATATCTTACCTGTGGTATATATAGCACAGCACTGTTTGAAAATAGACTAGGACTGGTCATAAATGTATTTGCAAGTTCTATGGTATCTCAGTCACTCTTCTATTGCTGTGAAGAGAAGCCATGATCAAGGCAACAATTATAAGAGAAAGCCTTTAATTGGAGACTTGCTTAGGCCATTATTTTCATGGCAGAAAGCATGGAGGGCAGTCGGGCAGACTCTGAAACCGTAGCTGAGGACTGCATCCTGACCAGAGAGATAGACTTTGGGACTAACATGGGCTTTCAATCCTCAATGCCCTCCCCCTAATGAGAGTTACATACTTCCTCCAATAAGGTTATGTTTCCTAATTTTTCTAATCATTTCAAATGTTGCTATAATGTTACCCTCTGGTAAGTAAGCATTCAAATATATAAGCCTATGGAGGCCTTTCTTTTTCAAGCAGTCTCATATGGAAACTGAGTCCCAATCCTAATGGATTCTTTAGGACTAGGGATATAGCACCATGGTGATTTTTTGCATACCTAAACACAGCCCTGAATTCAACCCCCAGAACCAGAGAGGAAAAGAGAGAAGAAAACTAGAGTTTTTGTTGTTGCTTTTTTGTTTGTTTTGTTTTAAGTAATAGAATTGATACACTAAGAAAATAGAAAATATAAAGTCCCATGAATTGTTTGTTCAGATCACAAAGGACGGAAAATTTGCAAAAGCAGAAGCGTAGCAAATAGAAAATACAGGAATACAGGGCTGCATTCGCTGCTTTTTGTTACTGCTGTGACAAAATCCATTAGAAAAGCAAGTTAAGGAAGCAAGGGCTTATGTTGGCTCCCAGTCCAAGGGGTACAATGCATCATAGCAGGGACATCCTGACTCAGAAGATGCTTAGGGCACATAGGCAGGAAGCAGAGGTGAAGTCTGATGCTCCACTTGCCTTCTCCTTTGTATTCAACACAGGACCAAAGCCCATGATGATTGAGCAAGCAGTCTACATTAAAAATGGGCCTTCTCTCTTCAGTTACACCCTCATAGACACATCCAGAAGTGTGCTCCTGTGGCCACTATAAATCTAGTCAAGTTCACAATGAAAATTGATCATCACAGTAATTCAACAGTACCAATAGTTACTTTAAATATGGATCATATAAATGTATAAATTCTATCCATACAAGAAGGGAAAATCTGAACAAACTGAAAATCTCTATTCTTTTCAATGATATCAGTGAGCTGAGGTCCAGGAAACACTACTACTTGAAAATTAGAAGTAGATGGGTGGATATAGAGAATCATGGCTTAACTAAGCAGAAACCCACAAGAGCCCTGTAGGCAATGAGGACCTCCATTTACCAGTGGCATGTGACTCTCTGAGTTGCTCAGTGGCTGTATGCAATTAAACACTCTGGGCAGATTTCAGGTCCTAAAGAATGTCCTGTTTCTACATGTTAGTCGCATATACTACAGGACATCCACAGTCCTTTCGGTTGATCCGGGGTGTGGCTACTTGCCAACAGGAGAGGAGACCTTGGTGTCTAGGGTGTATCTGGAGGCTACAGTCCTGGCCTGACTTCATAAGAATTCTATTTACAAATTAAAAAATAGAGATAGTGAGACCAAATCATTTCAAAGTAGCCATATGTTATTTGGAATATATATATACAAATATGTATATATATATATACACATTCATATATATGTGTGTGTGTATGTATATATACACATGGATATATACATATATGTATATCTAGATAGATATATAGAGATATAGATAGATAGGTAGACAGACAGACAGACAAGTTAAAATGAAGAGATATAAAAGTATACTGTGTCCTTGGTAAAAAAAAAGAAAGGTTGTATAAATATATACATGTGAGAGAAAGGAAGGTAAAAATACATAAATATTTTATCAGATTATGCCATAAACCTTCTTAGATATCAAAAGAAAATGAGTATTTCAGCCTTAGAATAAAATCTAGTAGATTTCATATTAAGAATGTTACCAAGCAATAGACGGGTCTGTGGGTAAAAGCATACCAACAAACCTGATGTCCTGAGGTCCATCCTCAGGCCTTATGTGGTAGAAACAGGGACTTGGTTGACCCTGGAAAGCCATCCTCTGACCTCTCTATTCATGTTGTAGCACACCCGTGTACAAATATACACATACAAATAAAGACACATGCTCCACTATGTTCATAGCAGCCTTATTTATAATAGCCAGAAGCTGGAAAAAACCCAGATGTCCCTCAATAGAGGAATGAATACAGAA
>NC_034608.1:48009252-48013735 GCF_900095145.1 Mus pahari
GGAACAAAATACCCATAAAAGGAGTTACAGAGACAAAGTTTGGAGTTAAGACAAAAGGATGGACTCTTCAGAGACTACCCCACCCGGGGATCCATCCTATCAGCAGCCACCAAACCCAGACACTATTGCACATGCCAGCAAGATTCTACTGAAGGGACCTTGATATAGCGGCCTCTTGTGAGGCTATGCCAGTGAGAAAGTACCCAAGGAGCTGAAGGGGTCTGCAACCCTATAGGTGGAACAACAATATAAACTAACCAGTACCCTCTGAGCTCATGTCTCTAGTTGCATATGTAGCAGAAGATGGTGTATTCAGCCATCATTGGGGAAGAGAGGCCCCTTGGTCTTGCAAACTTTATATGCCCCATAGAGGGGAAGACCAAGACCAAGTAGTGGGAGTGGGTGGGTAGGGGAGCAGATGGGGGGAGAGTATAGGGAACATTTGAGATAGCATTTGAAATGTAAATGAAGAAAATATCTAATAAAATAATTTAAAAAAAACAAATATACACATACAAAGAAGTGTAATGATTTTTTTTTTTTCAAAAATATTGTTCTCATCATCCCACCGTGTCCTAAAGGTAGTTTGCCAGTCTCTTTAGGGTACCTTTCTGAGTTTAAGTGCCATGGCAAAGAATAAGTACTGATTTCTCCAGTTCACAACAGAATGTAATCTCTAATGAGTCAGGACTGTAGCTTCCAGAAACTTCCCTGTGATCTGTCATCTGCTGAATGTTTTTCATCTCGTGCAGCCACTGTGTCTGTCAGAGAGTCACATGCCATTGGGGGCTGGAAGCTGTCACTGCCTACCAAGGATTCTTAGATCAGCATGCATTTAGGTTTTGAAATTAATATACCCTTCAAGACCCTCTATAAGAAAATGAACATGAACTTTAAAATTAAAAAAATGATCATACTAAAGGAAATGAAAAAAAAAGGTTCACAAGCTATTCGCTATTCAATTCTAGCAGATACCGCAAACATCACAAAAATGCACAAAACAGCATGATATTTAATACTCTCATTAATCTTCTGACAAATATATATATATATATCCCCACTTTTAACTGCTTATATTTTGATCACCTCTTTATGTAGTAATTTTATTTAAACCATTTTCTATAAACAGGAAAGGATGAGCAATTCAGCTTTGGCTGCCCATCCCTCCCTTTTATTATCAACAATTCAGAGATTTTTCTGTGCCACCACTCAATATTGGTGATATCTGTGTTTCTTAATTGCCATCTATGGCCTTTCAGGATTCTTCCAGCTTGACGCTGCAGGACTTAAAGCTTCTTAAATGTCCTTGTGTACCAATCAATTTACATCTGTTGTCAAGCGATAACAGGTTATTAACTAGGTAGGTCTGGAGGGTGCCAGCCAATGGTAGAAATATTCCTTCAAGTTCCTCTACTGCAGAATGATTCTATGTAATTGTGCAATGGGAGGAACAAATAAAACAGTTAATCAAAACTAAGTGCACCCCCAGCCCTTTGGGGAAAGCCTTAAATGGTTAAGATGCTGTAGAGTTGATGGAAGACCAGGAGATCAGCAGGTACAAGGTCTATGTTCAAATCCCAGAACCAGAACCATGCCAAGGTTCACAGGGGACAGTGGGTCATGGGGAAACCTGAAGTGCATAGAACAATCTCACATTGAAACTAATCTTACTTCTACAGAGTATGCAAAGATACAACCTTGTAAGCATGTTGTTCTGCCTCTTTTCAGGACCTTGGCTGAGTCCTAAAATGTGGGCTTCTTGCTGCGTCTATCCACAGGTGGGAGTCCAGTACAGTGCTTTGCATAGGCTGAGCCATGTAGATTTGCATTTCTGGTAGCAGAGGACACCACAGGTCCTTCCATTTTTTGCTCCATTAGCAAGGGAATAGTTTAATATCTTTTAATATGTCAGGGTCTACATTCTCATTTTCCCATCCCTATTCTTGAAGACCTGCCTCTCCAGTTCTTCCCTGTGGAGAGAGAGCTGCTTTAAATCCTTCCCCTTCCACTTCACCTTTACCAAAGAGGATCAGTAAGGCTGTTTTAAAATGCAGACTGCTGGTTTCCAACAGAGGGGAAGCAGAAACAATGGAAATAAAAGGTCAAAGAATCCCTTGGGCTTGTCTCCAGGCCATGTTTGCATGCTTAAACTTGGTGGCTAGGAACTGACTGAAGAGTGACTGTTGAGAATGCCTGAATGGGAAGGAAAGAATATTCACAATCCTGCAACATGGCCTGGCTCCACACCCTGCCCATTCATGGCCGGACTGGGCAGCAATGCAGAGGAGAGATGAGAGTCACAATCACCTGGAGGACAAAATAGTGACGAGTGGGCAAGGGACCTCGCAAATGAGGCCATGATGCAGGTCCACAATGAAACATTAGGACAGAAGACCAACCTGGAATTCTGTATGGTGGGGGAAAAAAATGCCCAGACAGCAAGCAGCTGGACCCTGACCCCATCTAAGAATGTCTGCAGTGGGTCAGGGAGGCACGAACATATGATTAGAGTTTGGGATTCATTTCTGGACATCAGGAATCACTGGAGCAATAAAGTCTCCATTTGCTGGTGGCCCGGCTAATAATTTGATGCGAGAACCAACACCCTTACTCCAAAACTAAAGTAATAAAGTCAAATCCACCAAGCGCCACTCTGCATACATACGACTGTCAGCCCTTTGCATCTGAGGGTTCCGAACAGGTGGATTCGAACAACTTCAGATTTAAAATATTTACACACACAAATCACATTTCTACTGAACATCTACAGACCCTTTTTCCTTTCTATTTCCCAAAGAGCCCAGTATAACCAAATAATGCTGAAGTCATCAAGAGAAGAGTGGGGGGGGGGGGAGGGGGGCGGGGTGTGCACTGGGTAGACACAAACAGACAGGGTTTGGAGTAAGAAACTTGAGCAGCCCTGCACTTGAGTATTCTCAGGTCTGACAAATAGACTTGCCTTCCCCAGCCTCTGTTTTTAAAAACTGCTTTTGTTGCCTTAAGCAACTCCGAACTTAGAGAAATACAGAAAAAAAGACTCCCCATAGATACATAATCTATAATTTATATAGTTTTTCAGCAAAATATATTTTAATGGTTTAAAAAGCAGTATTTAAATGTGGTGATAATACAGTTTCCTTTCTTTGCTTCACCCCAAATTTTGTTGAAAGCACGGAGTCTCATATTCAAAGCCAAGCATTATTTCCCGAAATTTCTCAGAGGCTATCTCATGAGAGACGGAATTACGTAAGGAGCCTGATTTCAGCATATCATCTAAAACCCACTATGCAGGCAAATTCGGTTTCCCCGTCACCAAATGCCAGGCTGACCCAGATACAGAGTACAGTGAACCCCTGCGTGTCACCAGGCAGTTGGAATGCTGATTGAATAGAGATTCTATTTTAATTTTTAAACTGGCATTGCTGTTTTGAAAAGCCCCCAGGGCATGTGAAGAGTAAAATATATACCAATCATTAAAATATTTAAATTCAGCAGCGATGATTAATAAAACATCAAACTGGAACCATTTACAAAAAAAAAAAAAAAAAAAAAAGTGATCTCAGTATGCCCTGTCTCCACCCAGCTAGCTCCTGCACCCAAACCCCCTTCACCTACGGAAATTTCTTACAGCTCAACAAAAGTAGACTGAGCGCTTTTCCATTTGTAAGGTCTAACATGTGATCATCTCTCGTTCCTTGAGCATTTATAATTAATAGAGCCATTCTGTTCTTACTTGTATCACTTGTATCGTGTATATATCCCCAAGTTCTATATGAGAGGATCATAAACTGGGGGCACGGGACAAAGGCCGTTTTCAGGCAGGCTTTTAGTCAGTCGTTTTTCCAAAGCATGTAGTTAACTTAATATTTCTTCACATGTGTACATGTATACACATGCACATATATGTGCAGGCTTACATGTGTGGAGGCATATATGTATGTGAGTGCATATAACTTTGTATGCATGTGGAACCCCAGAATTGATGTTGGGGATCTTCATTAACTATTCTTCCATCTTACTATTTTGAGGTAGGGTATCAGAATCAAACCTACATGCTACTTAGCACTATTTACTAAAAAATTCAGAGACTTTCTCATGAGAGATGGGATTACTTTAAAAGCCTGATTTTTTGGCCAGCAAGACTGTTACAGGGGATCCCATATCTCTACTGTCCAAGACAGGAAATAATATAGGAAGACAATCATACCATTTAGCATTTACTTGAGCTCTGGGGATTCGAACTATGGTCCTCCACTTATGAGGCTAGTGTTTCAACCACAGAGCCATCTCCCCAGCTTCCCACTTTTCAAAAACACTTAAATTATTTACTAGTTTTTTAAAAGAGATACTACATAGTTTATCTCTCAATCTCTCTCTCTCTCTCTCTCTCTCTCTCTCTCTCTCTCTCCCCGTAGGTCATAGGTCTCTGGGACTTGAGGGGAGAGTCTTGGTAAAGATATAAAAGTATCCCACTTAAGCCTTC
>NC_034608.1:48013781-48016877 GCF_900095145.1 Mus pahari
AGAGACTCCTAACAAGGGCTGCTCCAGTTCACACTCTCTCTCTCTCTCTCTCTCTCTCTCTCTCTCTCTCTCTCTCTCTCTCTCACACACACACACACACACACACACACACACACACACCAAAAGAGGTTACACATACTAAAAGAGAAAGGGTAGGAAGGAATGAAAGAAAGGAGGGATATCCTGGGCTCAATTTTTCCCATTATAATGCTCAGTACTGAGTGATAGTTACCTACTGGATAAAAATCTTTGGTTCTGTATGATCTTGTATGTGTGTGTTCATGTGTGTGCCTGCACACATATACACATGTATACATGTGTGTGAATTTGCCTGTGCATGTGTATGTAGAAGCCAGTGGTTAGGATTAGATGTCTTCTCCTATTGTGCACCATCCTAGTTTTTGGGACAGGATCTTTCACTCACCCTGGAATCCATTACTTGATCTAGACAGGCTTGCCAGCAAGCTCTACAAATCCATCTATGTCCTAACCATCAGTGCCAAGGTTAGGAGTGCATACCACCATACCTAACTTTTACTTGGGTACTGGAGATCTGAACTCATGTTTGTACAGTTAGTTAGCAATTTGCAATTTTGCTTTTCTCCCTGAACCATCTCACCAGCCCTTCATGATAATCTTAATAGCTCCCTTTTCTGTTGTGGCTCTTTTGTTTTGTTTTTTGTTTTTTTGAGGGGCTCCCCCTCCCCAAGACAGGGTTTCCCCAGCTGTCCTGGAACTCACTCTGTAGACCAGGCTGTCCTTGAACTCAGAAATCTGCCTGCCTCTCTCTCCCAAGTGCTGGGATTAAAGGTGTGTACCACCACTGCCCAGCCCTGTTGTGGGTTTTTGTTTTGGTGGCGATGGTGGTGGTAGTTGTTGGGTTTTTTTGTTTTGTTTTGTTTTGTTTTGTTTTGTTTTGTTTTGTTTTGTTTTGAGACAGGGTTCTCTGTGTAGCCCTGGCTGTCTTGGAACTCTGTAGACCAGGCTGGCCTCGAACTCAGAGATCCAAAGTCCTCTGCCTCCCCAGTGCTGGCTCCTTTTTTTTTTTTTTCCTATATATTCTCAACAACTTCCCTTTTTCAGGACACCAAGTTGACTCATGCATAATATTTGGTCTTGCAGCACAGGCATAAACAGAACACAAGATGCAACAGGATTAGGTGACATGCTACAGTAGACATAGGACACATAGCTCATGCCCTGTGTGATGACTTGTATGTGACTTGCCCAGGGAGTGGCACTGTTAGGAGGTGTGGCCTTGTTAAAGCAGGTGTGTCACTGTGGGCATGGGCTTTAATACCCTCCATCTAGCTGCCTGGGAAGGAGTTTTCTTCTAGCAGCCTTCAGATGAATATGTAGAACTCTCAACTCCTACGGCACCATGCCTGCCTGGATGCTGCCATGCTCCTGCCTTGATGATACTGGACTGAACCTCTGAACTTTAATGTAAGCCAGTCCCAATTAAATGCTATCCTTATAATAAAAAACAGTAACTTCATGAAATTCGCAAGCAAATGGATAGATCTAGAAAATATCTTGAGTGAGGTAACTCAGTCACAAAGGAACAAACATGGTATGTTCTCACTGGTAAGTGGATATTAGGCAAAGAACGTGGAATACCCATGATACAACTCATAGATCACATGAAGATCAAGAGGAAGGAAGACCAAAGAGTGAATACTTCAGTCCTACTTAGAAGGGGGAACAGAATAATCAAGGGAAGTAGAGGGTGGGAGGAACTTGGGAGGAAGAGAAGAGGGAACGGGGAAAAAGAAGGGCAGAATCAGGTATAGGAAGAGATGGAGGAGGTGTACAGAGGGTCAGGAAATTGAACAGAGGTATGTAGCAATGGGAGCTGGGGAGCTGGGGGTAGCAACCAGAATGTCCCAGATGCCAGGAAAGCAAGAACTTCCCAGGACCCCATAGGGATGACATTATCTAAAATACACCACAAAGGGGAGGGAGAAACTGTTGAGACCATATCCAGAGGTTATGCATGCTCCCCCAGTTGAGGGATGGGGCCACACACCCCATCCATCTCCAAAATTTTAACCCAGAATTGCTCCTTTCTAAAAGAAATACAGGGACCAAGAGTGGAGCAGAGACTGAAGGAAAGGCCATCCAGAGACTGCCCCACCTGGGGATCCATCCCACATGCAGACCCCAAACCCAGACACTATTGCTGATGCCAAGAAGTGCTTGTTGACAGAAGCCTGAGAGGCTCTGTCAGTGTCTGACCAATACAGATGTGGATGCTCACAGCCAACCATCAGGCTGAGCACAGGGTCCCCCAATGGAAGAGTTAGGGGAAGGACTGAAAGGGGTCTTATCTGACATCAATGGGAGGGGAGGCCTTTAGTCCTTCGAAATCTTGATGGCCCAGTGTAGAGGACTGCTAGGGCAGTGAGGCGGGATTGGGTGGGTGGGGGAGCATCCTCATAGAAGAAGAGTAAGGGGGGTTGGGATGGGGGGCTGCAGAGGGGAAACTTGGAAAGGGGATAATATTTGAAATGTAAATAAATATAATATCCAAATTAAAAAAAAAAAAAAAGAGTTGTCTTGGTCATGGTGTCTGTTCACAGAAGGAAAACCCTAAGACAGAAGTTGGCACCAGGAACCAGGGATGGGTATTGCTATGATAAGCCTGTCCATGCTTTGGTTTGGAGACTTTGGAAAGTCGTAGAATTCTTTAAGTGGGGCTTAATGGGCTGTCCTATTGGGAATAGGGAAGACTTTGTTGCTGAGTATGATCGGAATGGAACAGATCTTGCCCAAGAGCTTTCCGTGGAGAAGATGTAGCTGAGAGACTGATTTTGTGATATTTTGGCAAAGAATATGGCTGTGTTTTTTCTTTTGTTTTGTTTTGTGTTTTTGTTTTTGTTTTTGTTTTTGGGGTGTTTTGTTGTTGTTGTTTGTTTGTTTGTTTTTGTTTGTTTGTTTGTTTGTTTTGCCCTTGTCTGAAAAGTCTATCTGAGGCAAAGGTAAAGAGATTTCTATTAGGCTCCTTGGTCTCCCAAACTCCATATGACCTAGCACAAGGCAAGGCCTGGGCCAAGTAGTGGGAGTGGGTGGGTAGGGGAACAGAGGTGGGGGGAG
>NC_034608.1:48017517-48050355 GCF_900095145.1 Mus pahari
AAAAAAAAAAAAAAAAGAGATTTCTATTAATTGTATTGACAAAGAAAGTCTCAAAAAAAAAGCCCAGCAGAGACTTTCTTTTCTGGATAAGCCTCATGAACTGTGTTTTGAACAAGTATAGCAAGTTTAGGAAGGAAAAATATAAATTACATGGTTCGAATATTAAGGGGCACCAGGAAGTGAAATGGAGCTGAATCCTGTGTTCAAATACATTAAATTGACTTAAAGGAATGGTGACCTTGGGACAAGATTCCACCCAGCTATGTTTAGGTCCAGACTTGGTGGAACATCCCTTTAATCCCAGGAGTCAGAGACAAACAGATCTCTTGAGTTCAAGGCCAGCCTGGTACAGAGCTATTTCCAAGTAAAGAAAAACTTAAATCCAGGCATGGGGGTACATGTCTTTAATCCTAGCACTTAATCATAGCCATGCAGGTCTCTGAGTTCAAAGGCAATCTGCAGAGCAAGTTCCAGGCCACCAAGCCAGGCAGTTTGAAGGAACTGGAAACCAGGAAGCTGATAATGATAGAACAAGGGTCCATGTTCCACCTCTAGCAAGCAAGAGAACTTTGGCAGCTTTGGCCATATGTCTTTGGCTTTATAGTCAAGAGGAGAAGGAGACTACTGGAAAAAATCATGCTGGTTAGGCAGAGGTAAGAACTGAGTGGTGAGAAGAGACCAGCATCACTGAGGTGAAATCTTCTGGGAAGTATTTTCTGAGAGCGCAAAGAGGCTACATTCCAGAGACAGCCAAGTTTGTACCTCGTGCTGCAGCTGGACTTGGTAATGTGTAAGAATCGCCCAGGGGGTACTGGTTTTGAAGGCATGAAGAGCTCATGAAGTACACCTAAATCCTGGCACTATGAAGGGCCATGGTAGGCCATTGGTAAAGGTACAACCTCGATTGTAGATGAAGGTCCAGGACTGAAGGGACCACACAAAGAAGTTTAGGCTTGGAACCACAAAGGAAGCCTATGAGAGGCTATTGGTGAAGCCTGGTTGCAGTGAGAAGCCCCAGTATGTTAGACAAGCCAGTACCATGGGATGACCCCCAAGAGCAGCAGCCACAATGTAGTGGAGTCAACCAGGGTCCAGAGTGCTAAAAACGTCAGAGCTGAATTGACCCAAACCCTTTAGAGGAGCCCAGAAGATCATGTGTGGATCCCAGACACTGGAACAAGAAGCTGTAAAGTTGAAGTTGCCTTGGAGACCGCAATATTTTAGAGATGTCAGAATCATGGGATATCTGCTGAGGAAAGCTGCCAACAGGGAGTGGAACCACCCCAGGAGAAAAAAGCTTGTTGCAGTCAACAAAGATGAAAAAAGAGTTAGAGATCTGAAGACTGCTTTGACATCAGACATGGAGATTCAGACTTTGGAGTTTGCCCAGCTGGTTTCCTATCTTGCTTTGGGTATTATAGTTAAGTCATTGGATGAATCTCAGAATAGATTTTAAACTGAACTTTTAACATTGTTGAGACTACTATTGGGATTTTGGAAGTTAGACTAAATGTATTTTGCATTTTGCTATGTTTAGGCTATGTATGGCCCTCATATACTCATGTGTTTGAACAAGACTATGTGGACAAGGAAATGGAATGTGATGGTTTGTATATGCTTGGCCCAGGGAGTGGCACTATTAAAGGTGTAGCCTTGTTGGAGTAGGTGTGTCACTGTGGGCGTGGGCTTTAACACCCTCAACCAAGCTGTCAGGAAGTCAGTATTCTAGCAGCCTTCAGATGAAGATGTAGAACTCTCAGCTCCTCCTGTACCATGTCTGCCTTGATGCTGCCATGCTCCCTCCTTGATGATATTGGACTGAACCTCTGAACCTTAATGTAAGTCAGCCCCAATTAAATGTTGTCCTTATCAGAGTTGCCTTGGTCATGGTGCCTGTTCACAGAAGGAAAACCCTAACTAAGACATCATGGGTGAAGCAGCACATGAACTAGAAAAACAGTGTTGTATAGATGGAAATGGATGGGATGTGGATTCCTGAAGGAAGATCCACATGGGCACAGCAAGAGAGATTGTAAAGAGTGGAGACTAAATATCTCTGGTTGTCTAGTATACACTTTTGCCCCATATTCATGATGGGAAATTAAAAAGCTGAAATGATGGGCAACAGGCACTGTGAAATAGTTGACCCACAGTTTGATTGCCTAAGTCTTAGAGGAATGATATAGTCAGGATCATTTCGGATTATTTACTCTATTATAAATATATAACTATAATTAGTTAGCTTTAGGATGGCTTTCCTTTTAAGCTCTGAAGCACAAGAATTCCTCCAGTTGCTGTGACAATGATCCTCAAACAGCAGAGTCCTTATCCTTAGAATCCTTAGAATCATGTCCTCTATCCTTTCTGGTGGTGCAGTCAGCAACATCACATTCAACTAAAAATTTAGAACACAAGAGACCACCGCTTTCTAAGCAAAGACGGAATATGGATGTGGTGGAAAAGATATCGATCTTCCTGTCAGAGGACTACAGCTCTGAGCAAAACCTACCAGTTACTCTGTGCTTGCAGTCAAATGACAGGCCCTCTGTGACATTTCCTGTAAAATGTTGATGATAACCTCCCTCCTAAAGCCACTGTTAGGATTAAATGTAACAAATGGTAGGTGTTTGAAAACACTTTGCAAATAACACAGTATACTTCAGATAGAAGTTATGGTGTTTTATATGTATGGAGTTAGCTTCATTTCTGTGTTCTTTAAAGGAGATTTTTATACTTTCAGTCTAAATCATGACTTTTTAATTTTTTATTTATTTATGTATTTGATTGGGTTGTATGTGTGTGTGTGCATACATGTGTGTGTGCACATTTATGTATAAATGTGTATGTCTATATTTGTGTTTAGGTACAGATGTGTAGGTGTGTGTGTGCGTGCATGTGTATGTCTGTATTCATGTTCAGGTACTGGTGTGTGTGTGTTTGTGTGTGCATGTATATGTGTATACGTATATGTGTATGCCAGAGGACAACCACATTCCTCAGCATTCTTCAGGAAGTCTCCACCCTTCTTTTTCTCAGTGGTCTGCAACTTGCCAAACATGCTAGGATGGCTGGCCAGTACCCCAGGGATCCACCTCCCTAGCACTGGGATTATAAACCTATACCACCATGTCTAGCTTTTCAGTATGTCTTCTGCAGATGGAATTCAGGTCCTTCTGTTTTCAAGGCAGGAACTGATTTAGTTCCCAAGCCATCCTTTAATTAATAGATAGATAGATGATAGATAGATAGATAGATAGATAGATAGATAGATAGATAGATAGATAGATAGATAGATAGATAGATTGTGTGACCTTTAGACAGGTTACTTCACATTTGTTTACTTTAGACCCAACTGTTGGATTTAGCTGAGTCATTATCATTCCAATTGACCTATAACTCTACCCCAACATCATTCTTCATAACTTCTGGTGTAATTAAAAAATGCTTGATTCTGGATTTTTACCAACATAATTATTGCTACTGATAGTAATGTTCCAATTTATCTAGCTAATATAAAATAGCCCAAAATAAAGGTTTGGGCATAACTTGCCTAAATAAATAAACTGTGGGAACACTTGAGGATTTGAAAAATATATAGTAATGGAGGCCAATATTTTGGAAGGATAACTGTGAATAGAGGCGCAAGGTGAAAATTAGGGACACATCATGGTGTTTGCACTCAGACCTCTTACTGGGTCCACACAAATTCTTCTTGGGTGAATCATTGCCAATGGCAGGATGGACATTTAAGGGCTCAGGGGGAATTCAGGAGACCTTGCTCAAACAAAGCTGAGCCCAGTTAAGCCAGATCTCAGCAGTTGTACTTCTTCATCATACCAGTGGAACTCCAGAGGGCAGTACCATTGGTAAACTATAAGGGACAAAGGAAATACAGAGCCACCCCTACTTGTTTGTTGCCCCATAGCCAGGCAGAAGCCCATGATGATACTGGATATCATACCCATGACCTATAAGGCTCAGAGATGCTCCTACTTAACATGATCTGTGGCAATTCATTATGGAGCTACCTATTGATCCCTGGCAGACATGTAAAGCTTCTCCATTCTTATATTTTTGGTTGTTAGCCTAGCCTTTAACGGCTGAGCCATCTCTCCAGCCCAAGCTTCTCCATTTTAAAAAAATTTTTATTAGCTATTTTCTTCATTTACATTCCAAATGGTATCCCAAAAGTCCCCTATACCCTCCCCCCACCCTGCTTCCCTACCCACTCACTCTCACTTCTTGGCCCTGGTGTTCCCCTGTACTGGGGCATATAAAGTTTGCAAGACCAAGGGACCTCTCTTCCCAATGATGGAAGGAGTTACAGAGACAAAGTTTGGAGTTAAGGATGGACCATCCAGAGACTGCCCCACCCAGGGGTCCATCCCATAATCAGCCACCAAACCCAGACACTATTGCGCATGCCAGCAAGATTCTGCTGAAGGGACCCTGATATAGTGGCCCCTTGTGAGGCTATGCCAGTGCCTGACAAAGACAGAAGTGGATGCCCACAGTCAGCTATTGGATGGAACACAGGCTCCCAATGGAGGAGCTAGAGAAAGTACCCAAGGAGCTGAAGGGGTCTGCAACCCTATAGGTGGAATAACAATATGAACTAACCAGTACCCCCAGAGCTCATGTCTCTAGCTGCATATGTAGCAGAAGCTTCTCCATTCTTACAGATGATTCCTCAAGCACCATAACCGGAAATCAATCTATTATTTTCCTATTGCTTTGATAAAATACCATGATCAAGGCAACTTAGAGAAGCAAGACTGTACTTAGGCTTATGGTACTAGAGGGTTTGAGTCTAACATGGCAGGAAGGCACGACTGTAAGGAGACCTGCAAGCAGAAGCTGAGAGCTCATATCTTCAATGGCAGGCATGAAACAGAGAGCTCATGTAGTTCAGGGCTTATCATCTCAAAGTTCACCCCAATTATTGTATTTCCTCCAGCAGTGCCATACCTCCTAAGCCTCCCAAAGAGCTCCAGGAACAAGCGACCAAGTGCTCAAACATCTGAGCCTATGGAGGATGTTCTCATTCAAAACACTCTACAGTCACATATGACAAAACATACCAAGAAACAAGACTGTACAAATATGAACAAAACCTGACAGGAGAAATGGACCAGCCATAACTTTAATCTAGGAAGAAGTGGCAAGCATGAATATAACCAAAAGTAAAAATGGAACAGTATTCAAAATGACAGAACTCTGAAATAACACATTAGATTGGAGTGTCACACTATGACCGGGCGTCTGTCACCCCCTCAAGTTGCTTCAGAAGAAAGGAGGCAGGTAGAGTGGTGGAGAACATTACTACATGTCAATGCTGTGCTATTTAAGCTTCTCTGTACTCTGGCTCTCCTTTGCATTTTGAGGAATTCTTTAACCATATAGCCCGAGCTGGTCTTGAACTCACATTCTTTGTGCTGAAACTTTTCAGTATAGTAATTCTAGGCATATGCCAACAGTCCCAGCTCACATCTTCGTTTTTCTGAACCTTAATTTCCCCATCAATAATAGAAATAATCATTATCCCAAGAAGAGTTTCAGAAAGTTAATAAGTGGGGTATCTTAGTAACTTTCCCATTTGCTGTGATAAAATACCCGGACAAAACAAACATGAGAAAAAAAGTCTTACAGTTTCAGAGGGATATAAGCCACCATGGTCAAAAAGACATGGCAGTAGGTAGGGAAGGCCTGGTATCAGGAATTTGCTGCCCATATTGCAACTGACCTTGGGAATCACAGGGGAAACAGGACAGACGGACAGGCATATAGTCTCCAGGGCTTGCCTCTAGTGCACCACTTCCTCCAGGGAGGCTGCTGCACCTGCCAAAGATTCCACAGACTGTCCAAACAGTGCCAGCAGCTGGGAGCCAAGGGTTCAAACAAATGAGCCTGTAATGGACATTTCACTTTTAAATCATAATCGTTGGCACTAAAATAGTTGGCATATTGTCCGTATTCAATAACACCAGTTACTTTTTCACAATCTCTGACCAGGAAAGGATAAAATCATAGGCATTTGGCTGCTATTATACATTGTATATTTAATCACTGTATAAGATTATTATGATACTGTGTCATATTACATATCTGTTAAATAGCTCATTGTTATTAGAGAATTAAGTGATTCAATACTCTTGCTTCAAACATATACTTGTATACCACTTTACATTTTAATCTTAATGATGTCTAATAGTCTTCAAGTATCTGGAACTTTATTTTAATACATAGCCTGATTTGGCTTAATAATCTTGGGACCTGGTGCTTCCTGACTTCTGTAGATATTCAAGTCAGCAAGAGACAACATGATCACAGAGCTTCTTCCATCTCTACCTGTGTGGGGAGAAAGAGTGGGCCACGATCAAGACTAAGTCACTTCTAGCAAGTGCTTTTATAAATATGCATCAGTTGTCCAGAATAATTGCTTCCAATAAAGGCAAGTGTACAATTCTGACAGGCCTGTCCTTATAAGTTTGTGATGCTTATAAACCTGTCAAAATAAATGACTCCTTGCATTTCCATCCTTGAACCAAACTAACAAGTCAGGTATTTTTTTTTTTTTCTTTTTTAAGGAAACCATTTCATATATTGCATTCAAAGGCAAGTTGGAAAGCTAATTGAACCCCAGGGCCCGATAGATCAATTAAGTTGGCTTCTTGTTCCTGTAAGGCTAGGGTGCGAGCCTCACCTAAACTTATGTAACCTTTTGTATTTGTCTTGGTTGAGATACCACTGTTTATCTGATGGTGCTGGGACTTGGGAGTCATCTTCTGATTGCCTTTGTTCCAAAACACTCAAAATAACTGGCTACTCTGCCTAACAATACTGTCTTGTAAAGACTTATAACCTGTAACTATGTCACCACCCATTCAGGCTGCCAGCACTCTCATTTGAGATAACTATAACACTCCTAACTCTTTCTCAGCCTTCAATTTTCCACCCTTCACCTCATCTCTTTGGACCTACTACCCCTGACCAACTCATCCAAAGAAAATACAGCTTTGAGAAATTACCATCTCATCTAACATTGATGGATCACCACTGCATTGAAAACAAAGCAACCCCAGCACTCCAGCTTGGCCTGAGAGTTCTCTGCCTTGTTCTTTCCTTGCCCTGCCTCCCCTTCCCCCCCCCCCCCCCCCCCGCAAAACATAAGGAAGCCAAGGATGGATTCAAGCCACACTGTTCTGAGCTCTATGCCAGGGGAGCATGCCTTAGCTTGACACAGTGTTCCAGGATACTGAGTTGAGCAGCAGGTGACACTCAGGACAATAATGCTCAGCTGGAGGAAAGCAAAGTCCTGTAAAGAAAACCCTTAGATGCCCATTAGACTGAAGGCTTGCACCCCATCCCCATAACAATGACGTTCTGTCTGAGTGCCTCAGTCTGCTCTGCAGAAAGAGTGAAACAGGGGCTCACTTTCTGCCTCTCTAGTGCCCAGTGCCACAGAGCCAAGCTGAGCTGTAAGAATGAGGCATGCTTGAACTTAAAATGGACAGGTTGTACCATTAGGCATTTTCAAAGCCATACAATTCATATCCCGGGAGTCTTGGGGCTGAGGTAATCTTAGCTTTCACGACATACTGAGAACAAGGCCCATGAACTATGAGTCCCAACCACTGATCAAACCATCTTTCCCCTCCTGCACACTGGCAGGAGAGATGGAGGCAGGCTTCTATCACGGTTGTGTGTACAAAGTTCCCTTAAATGGGAGAAGGAGTTTGTTACCTAAAAGGTTTGACTGAGTGAAATAATAGATTTCTTCTTCTTCTTCAGTTCTGAGACAGAAAAAATATAGGAGCTGTTGACTCTTAGAGGAAGAGCTTTTGGACCAAGATAACACAAGATGATGTATAGAGATGAATGATTTCCAGACTTCACAGTTTGGTGACCACAAAGATAAAAGTGTATGATGCAGACGTTTTGAAAGCATCTGCTTTTGTGCAAGCCCCCTCAAATGGACTCCATAGACCAGCTGAGAGAAAACCTGTCACAACGTCAGAAATGTGTGGAAAAAAAAGTTTGCCAATTGCAGTCAGTCAACCAATACAGTAAATTACTCTTGGAAGCACACACAGCTCTGGTGTTTCTAAAACCCACCCTGTGCTGAAGAAACACTTCTCATATTTTTAACATCTACATTTAGGGCTCCAAAGCTCACAGCAGTTGGCGGGAGAGCCCAGCCTATGATATGTTAGTGCTTAGCACACCTTTATGGTCTTGTATTTGAAAATCCTTACAACCATCTATATTTTAGAGGCAGGGGGTAAAGTAAACACCTTCACAAGACTTAAGCTAGAAGACATGCCTAGAGATCCCTGTGTACAAAGTTCTGCTACGTTTCTTTTCTTCATTTGGCCTGTCATGCATTTAGCATTACACTTCCGGCTCAAGTTTCGTTTTTTTTCAATGGAATTTTTTTTTTTTTAATGCTCAGCTATACTTGCTGCAATGATAACTAACAAATGGAGATGCATGCCTCTTATCTGAGAGATTACATGACACCTCCGATGGCATGCCTGATCCAAACATAGACCTTACATGATCACAAAGCATGGTTACTTACGTTTTCCAATGGTTATAAGGTTTACTGACCCAGGTTTCAGAACCTGAGGACTATTCAGAGTATCTTTTTATTGTTGATTGTTTCTGTCATGAGACTATACATTTAGGTATGAATGTTATCTACTCTTATTCTTACAAAGAGTAGCATTTCCCACTCCTCCATGGTGTTCTTAAAGATATTTTTCAGAGTTCCTATTATCAACATTAATAAATGATTGATTAGCAACACTCAACAGCTTCATAATTCATTTGTGTTTAAATGAATGGGCATCTCAGGTCTCAAAATCATCCATTATACATTACAGCTACCTTTGGTTTTTATGTACAATTCAAAGTGATTGCTCTAGATACAAAGACAATGGGAGCTGTGTAAGATGAGAAGGATGTGGTGTTCAGTTGAACTTATTATCTCCTCAAATGGATTCCCATATCAACATTCCTCTCTTCCGACTCTGCTTATTTCTAGGACCTGGGTTACAATATCCACCACAGTAAGTGCCAGGCCCAGATGTCTTATATAAGAGTCTCCATCCACTTGGTAATCAACATATACTTCAAAGTCAGTCTATGCAAAACGAAGCTCATCTACATTTTGACTTTCAAACTTCCTGTGCAGTGTAGCTCAGTTAATAATAGGATAATCTAATCCATCCTCCAAACCAGAAGGCATAAGAGAAGCAGTAATGGATGACGCTTGATTCATCTTCTTGACTCATCTCAAACTCTGGCACACAAATCATCACAAATTTGGCAAATCTCTCTCTCTTGGATTGTTCTCATATCTTCCCCTTCATTTCTGCTTCTCTGCTGTAAGTTCAAACTACCACCATCTTTTGCACTGTCTGATAATGGTTACTCTTCCCTTACTCTCATCACTTCCAATTCAGTCTTCATGCCGTACCTAGGACAATCTCTCTAAATAAAAGACATAACCTCTCCCTGTATACTTTAAACTCTGTTTCTCCCATTGCTGTCTGACCATCTGGCTCCTCCTTTCTTATCTAACCTAAACTATTACCAGCCTCTCTTTAAATCTGTGTTCCAAATACACTGGTCCACTTGTTTGTCAAAAGGCATAAACTTAACTGCATGGCTTATTCAATTGGCCTCTATTTTATCTGTAAAATGGGAGTAATGTTAGTGCCTAGCTCTGAAGGTTATTAATGAGATAACATACATAATGCATTCAAGATAATACCTGATATATAATAGTATTCCAATAAGCTGGCTATTTTTACTATCATAAGAACCGTTTATAGTTTCTGATTCAGTGCATTCAATAGGTAGTTCTTGAGCACAAATCACATATCAGAAACTATGCTGAAAATGAAAGAGAAATTGAGAAACCATGTCAAATACGGACTCTGAATTTTATACCAATTAAAAATTAGTTTAAATGCCATGTTTTACTGTTATCCTCTGACTTTCCAAAAGGTTTTATATCTATATAAAACACGTAACACACATATAAACACAAAATAGTATATATATGTATTATATATAAAACATATATATGTATATAGCTTTATTTATTGTTTATAACATAATATCTTACATTTTGTTATAATTATTATTGTCCTATTATCTTTATGAAGACTAATACTTCCCATTTTCCTATAGTGATCCTAAATATTTTCAGAGTTCATTAGTCCAAACAGGACAGAACCTGCCCTTCCTTATAGTTGGAGAAAAATAAGTTTTTCCCATACCCACATACTGGGAAATTTTATTGCTTTATGGTTTCTGTATTACTCTTCATTGAATTGTTGAGGCATCAGTATTTTTATGATAATTTTCTCCTCTCTCATATTTCTAAGCTGAGATTATCAACAGTTTTCACATAACTGATATACCTTTTGGCCAGGCAGTTACTTTTATTTATGTCAGAAGAGACAAAAGACTATGCCTGAAATAAAAGGTACAGGAATTCCCCAGTTTTATCTTTGTGTTATTCTTAATAATAACCTAATGTCTTCTTTTTTTTTAACTAAACTATCTTTATCTGCATGGTGCTAGGTGCCCTAAATGATTGGTAATGTCAGTGGGCAGACTTTTCCCTAGGATCTGTGTCCAATTGGCTAGAATGTGTAAATGCTACCAACACTTGTATAAACAGTGTTTACTCAGAAAGGTCCTTTTGCACAGTTACACAGCGCATTGTGCCCTGGCCTGTATTCTCAAACTCCCTAGTATCAGGAGAGAGCCTTGTATTGTAAAGATGTACAAGTCCTGAAAACACAAAATGTAGTAGAATTCCATGCCTATATCTTACTATAAATTCCTTTTGTATCAGAAACTACGTAAGTTATTTTCATGTTATTTTTTCATCTTCACTGATCTTACCCCAACTTAACCTCAAGAATACCAACAGATCATTTCTTTAAGGCATCAGTAACAGGTGCTCCACTTCTCACCGAATACTCACTCCTCAGCTCACATCTTTACTCTACTGTGGTCTTTTCAGCCTGGCTGCTGATATAGAGTTAGGTAAAGGGCAACCTCGGACCTTGTCCTTTTCTGGTCTCTCAAACTCTCTGGAAGGACTTGAAAAAACCTTGTCCATTCAAGCTTGGATAGTCAAATAGATTCTAGTAGGAGACACATTAAAATGCCAATACATCTGGAATGTCACACAAATCAATCGGTCTTGCTGTCTCTGGCCCTCCTCTTCGTAGGTTCCATACCTAAATTCACCCAGTCTGCTGGTCTTCCTTGGCTTGAAAACCCACCTGTCTACCTTGCTGCACTTGCAATCTGCTGCTCCATCTCCCCATGCCCTCCTTCTGGCCCTGTTCTCTATGTGTCTCACAGACTCACACTGAAAACAGACTGGACAAGCAAGTTTCCACATCATCAGTTAACCGACCACTGAAAAGTGTATTAGAATAGATTATATTGAGGCAACTTTGAGCTCTTATAATTTATCATTAATAAAACAGTTCCTAAAATCTTACCAGAGATAACTTCACTGGAGAGAGCATTTTTCAATGGATGCTCACCTCCAAGGATATGCTGTATCAGCATACACGCACCGCCTGTGCAAACACAGCAGTTCAGGCACAGAAGGATTCACACTTATCCCAACAAGAACATTTTTTTTTTCCTGTTACAAAATTAAAAAAAAAAATCCTAGTCATTATACATTCAGAAAATGGTTTTCCTTGAGTGAATGTTGCCCAGAAACATGAAATGGAATAAAAATGTGATGGAGGAAGGAATCAATTTGGAACAGCTCTATTTTTATATGATTGTATTTAATCAATTTGGTCTACTCATTATTGCACATTCAATTCAAAGTTTTCATGGCCAAAAGAGGGGAAATGCTAGAAAGGATTAATTTCCCCTTGTTCTACTAATGGAATGATTTTCTACTTGTCATTCTGAATGTCTCAGAAGAGCCAGCTCTTTTCCCAACCATAATCCAGCAGAAGCAAAATTGCTTGGGGTGTGAGGACCTCTGCCTCCTCCTGGAGCTAGATCCCCACACATTACTCTAAAGTCGACTCCGTTCTGAGCTTCAAACCTATCCAAATTAAGAGGCCTGGCATCTCCCCAGGGATGTCTTCACAGGATCTGGTGACAGGAATCCACCGATTCCTCCGGATGCCTTTTAAACACAAACAACCATGATAACGACCCTGTCATTTAAGGAGCTACTGAAAGTGTCATGTTCCTTGTCTAAATGGCTTTAGAATGAGAGCAACAACTCCTCACTCACAGACCTGTTTGGAAATCAAACAAGGCTGTGGGGATGGCTATAGGTTAGGGGCAAAAGGCAGGATGTTATCTCAGACTTGTGTTTCTTAACTTTGGTGCCTGAGCCACCATTTATAACCGCGGTATGTCACTGAAGGCAACTCCTTTAAACGTTCTTATCCACGTGTTTCTTATCTATTGTCTGGAATAATGATTGCAGCCATCACACAAGCAGTTATGAAGATGAAATTGCACGATGTTGCTTAGTGTGCAGCACTGAGTAAATGGTCAGTAGATATCAGCTATTGTTAATTCTAGCATAAGATTGGGTAATGGGCACTTAGGACCAAATGGGCCATCAGGATTTCCACCAGTGTATGTGTATCCTATGAATGTCAAATGGCAAGGAAGAGAGGAAAGGATGGAAGAAAGGAAAAAGAATATTTCCTTGGAAGGCCACAAAGAAAAAATACCAAGAGCAGCTTGGTCTTAACCAATTTGTTACACAAAGACAGAAAAAAAATACAAACTTGGTCTCTTTCTAATGAGGCTCCAAAGAGCAACCTTCTGCCATCCACTGTCCCATGGCCTTGGCCTTCTCTGACTTAACACTTAATGGGTTTTGGTTCGGGTGTTTTGTTTTTGTTTTGTTTTTAAAACAGTCAGCTGAGGAAATATAGAAAGAGTCTCATTGTGAGTCTTTAAGAGTGCATCAGGTCATAAAAACAGAGGGCTTCTATCTATATGGAAATGCAGATTTCAAATATATCCATCCTAATAATCAAATTATAAGGCAAATGTTCCTCTAATAGGAAGCTAATAAAAGTTGATTCTTAAAGCTGCCTGGAGCTGTAAGCAATAAGGAACAGATTTATATCATGAAGCATTTCCACTTTGTTCTCTCTTTTTTTCTCTCTCTCACTTTCATGGCCTATTCTAATAACTAGATGGCCCAAGCTTGACTTAGAAGGAAATAGATTTTTTTAAAAATCAACATTTTTAATTGAGAACTGTAGACAAAGGCATGTACACACTTGCATGACACATGCAAAGAGAAAGAAACAATGCACAAAGGACACACACACACAGCATACATGCACACAAGGAAACACATACATAAAATACAGAGAGAACGAAAGATGATACACAGAGGAGAAAGTGTGAAACGCAATTTATTCATATAAGGATTTGCCTAAAGATGCTCCCCTTTTGAACTGGCTTCTTCTCTTCCATGCAGTGCACAAATACTCCCTATGGGGCTATCAATTAGCCATTGAAGCTGCTTTGGATAATGAGGAGACTGTTAATAGTACACAGGAAAGCAAATTTGGCATAGCCAGCTTTTTATGTAATACACAGGAAAGAGAAAAGCAGATTATTTTCAAGTTCTTAATTTTCCAGATGCTTTTCTGGCAATGCAGTCATTTGGGCATGATGTATTATAAGGATCTGTGTTATTGCTGCAGAAGGAACAGGAGGTAAAGGTGAAGAGAAGGAAAGAAGATGGAAGTGGGTACTATCTGAGAGCCACAGGGAGAAGTTCCCCAGCTGAGAAAGTACACAGCAACTCCTCTACCGGAGACCAGACAGAGATTTCCCCACTGTTTTATCTCATAATGACAAGAAGACACAAGAGCCATTATAGGCAAATCCAGGCTGCAGCCTAGCCTTGCACAGTGAGTGTGTCCAGTGACTAAGGCGGGACGTAACCATGTGACATCCTCCCCCCACTTTTAAAGAATTATTTAGTTATTTATTTATTTTTGTGCATATGAATACACTGTCACTGTCTTCAGACACACCAGAAGAGGGCAGCAGACCCCATTACAGATGCTTGTGAGCCACGATGTGGTTGCCAGAAATTGAACTTAGGACCGCTGGAAGAGCAGTCAGTGCTCTTAACCACTGAGCCATCTCTCTAGCCCACCGGGTGACCTCTTTACCAAGGAAAGGGGGCTTGTTTGCCCCATGACAAAACTCCACACGTTCAAGAAAAAGGATTTCCAAGGATATTTTCCAGACTCTGCACTCCAGCCAATGTTAGAGATGTGACACTTGAATCAGGAATTTAAACAATGATATTCAAAACAGGTTGACTAGAGTGTGACCATCTGCTTTGCCCAAAGAAAATAACACCCCAGGAAATGTTTTGGACTATCACATATTAACTATATACATTATTGGGCTTTGGAGTGATGTTTCCATACAAATATACAATAAACAGGGACTAGTTCCAGACCCTTTTGTCCACACCTTCTCACTGCTATGCCCCCTTCCCAATCCCTACTTTCAGGTTGAAGTTTCTTAGTCTCCCCACATGAGAAAGCATGTGGCACTTCTATTTCTGTGCCTAGCTTATGACGTCTTGCCCCATCCATTTTAGTGGAAATTCCAAGATTTCGTTCCTCTTCATGGCTGAATAGCATGACATTAGCTATATACACTTTGAATTTATATGTGTGTGTGTTTGAGATAAGATCTTGCTAAATAGACCTCTGCCTCCTTAGTACTGGGATTACAGGTGTGTGTACCATGTTCAGCATACACCATATATAATTTTAGTCACGTTCCTGCAGACCGGCGCTGGGCCGACTCTATATCTTAGCTATTATGGTATGGCGTTCTGTTTTAGCCTCCATTTATGAAATCTGAAACTCTTTAGATTGCCCAGAAGTCCCAACGCTTCTTGTACCTTACCCTTGGTTAGAGAGTCACATGTTTCTATTAAGTAATTTTCTCCTTTAGAATTCCCTCTTTGAGACCCTGGGAGAGACTGGTTGTCACTAAACACATTTTATTTAGACAGTGTTTTAGAGAAGCCATGCTTTCCTTTGAAATCGACTGATAGATGAGTTAGGATTCGTCCTTGTGGGTAAAGATGAAGATTTCAATTTCAAAGCTTAGAGCAAGAAGTCATGGGGGGTCTGCAGGTGAGTCAGGTGAGTCGGGCCTTTGAATGGCAGCCACTCAATGAGGGGCGCTAGGGAGTGCTTGAAATGTGGCCTGTTCCTGCTGAGATGTGTTTGAACAGCAATAACCAAGTACCAGAATTTGATAGAAAAAAAAAAAAGTAAAATATCTTCTAAAATGAATGCTTATTACATGATAAAATAACAAATGTCATCTAGGGTGTTTTAGGGTTGGTTTTCATATCAGTTGATCACAATTTCAAATCACCCTGAGTGTGGGAGCCTTAAACACTGTCCTGATTCCTTTGGACAACTCAGAAAGATCCAAATCCAGATGGAGATGGTGTGGCAGAAGGAAAATGGCGCCCCTTTTGCTTGCATGGCTTCCCCTCCTGCGGACAAGCAGATTTCTCCTACTGCTGGTGGTGACAATTCCTTCACCAAGAGCAGAAGCATTGCTTCCAGGCGTCCATGGATGGTTCAGAACCAGTAGTTCTGCAGGAACCTATCAGGTTCTAGGTACCAGAGTAAGGCTGGTGCGGTCCCCAGCCTCAAGGACTGAGCACCTACTTGAACCTCAGCTTCTTGGGCACTTCAGCTGTTGTAATGAAAGCTGAACTAATTCATACACACACACACACACACACACACACACACACACACACCATTGGTTCTGTTCCTCTAGAGAAACACGACTAACACAGGATAAAATAGGCTTATTGTATTTTTAAATTATTCCCATTTTTTAAAATGGAACTACTAGAAAATTTAGTTCTTTTGTGGCTGGTGTAGTATTTCTAGAGGAAGTATTGTCTTAAGAGGCAGCCACAACTACCACTAGGCACACAGACCCATTAGCACTTGCCAGAATTCTCTTGACTGGTCAATGGCTTTATTAGTTACTACCCTCCTCATTGCAGTGGGGAAATGCATGACCAAAAGGATAGATGGAAGGAAAGGTTCCTTATGACTCACAGTCTAAGGGGAAATGCCTCAGGGCAGGGAAGGGATGGCAGCAGGTTCTTGAGGCAACTGGTTCTGTTTCGCCTCCAGTGGAGAAGCAGAAAGCGATGAATGATGGTGTTCTTCCTGCTTCCTCCTTTTTATGTAACCCAGTGCATGAAAGACTGACACTCACACCTAAGATGGGCCTTCTCATGTCAGTTAACCAAATCTAGAAAACTCCCTCTCAGAAGTGTCCAGAGATTGATTTCTTAGTAAATTTAAGTCCAGTCAAATTGACAATAAGTATTAAACATCACAGAGACTGACACTAGAGACCACAACCTAGAGCTTTTTATGAGCTGACCCCACCCCCACCCCACCCCCGGCCCCAGGAATTATTTGTGGCAGTCATCCTAGGACTCAAGGATATGACTGTATGTGGAGATAGGCCCCGTAAAGGGGAGTTAAGGTAAAATGCAGTCGCGTGTGTGGGTCCTAACCTAATCAGACTGGCATGCAGAAAAAGGCTATAGCCAGAGTGCATGCCTTTGAGGAAAAGCTATATAAGGGCACAATGAGAAGGTAGCGGTCCATAAGCCTGGAAGAGAGCACTAACTGAAACTAGCCCTGAGGATCCCTTGATCTTAAATGTCTGTGTTATAGACAGGAAGAAATTAAGCTTCTGCCTGTGGTATTTCGTTATAGCAACCCAATCAGACTCATGAATATGGGCTTAGAGCCCATAAAGGTATGCAGTAAATCATATAGGCAGCCTTCCATACACAATGGTTCAGGGACGACAGTTTGCCTTTTGTGATGGATCACTTTTTAATTGTGTGCACATAGAAGTGTAGATAAGTTTTTCATTGTTCCCTAGACGATGCAGTATAACAACTACTCCCTCGGCATTTGCATTGTTTCAAGTACTAAAAACAACCCAGTGATGATTTAAAGTACATGGAGGGATAGACATGAGTTATAAGCAAGAACTATTCCATTTTATAGGAGAGACATAAAGGTCCACAGAGTGTGGCAGCTGCAGACAGAAGTGGGGGATCCTAGACCCAATGCCCCAAGATACTGAAGACATCTGCTTGTCTTTTACCACTACACAAAACGGACTCTAATACACTTAGAGACTTGTTTTTTTTACTTTAAAATATATACAATAATTAGTACATGTGTCCCCTAGAAATGAATGGATTCTACTGAGATAATTAAAAGAATAATTACAGAATCATAAAGTACAATGATTATTAAATTACTATACTGCACGTGCAGTCTAGTATGCTTCTGTGTGTCCTCTGAACGCAACTGGGAAGAGAGCATAGATCTTGGAATAACCGCCCTTTTTTGATCTTCACACATCACTGTGATGGAGGAAAAAAAAGCCCTGAACTTCCCACCAGATGATGGACGCTGACACTATATTTAACCACGGTTCCCTGATAATCTAAAACATTCCAGTGGGCTACAATTGCACATCACCCTTGCCGTGCAGATCTGAGAGGCTTACTATATATAACCAGTTAAGATGCTTTGTAGACTGCAGTTTTACTTAAAAGTACAGCAACATACGCAGGAGCTGAAGGCTGCTGTCACGCCTGCCTGTACGAGTGGAAGAGCATCCAGCAGGCTGCGATCATAGGCATCCCCATGTCTCAGGTAAAGCAGCATCTTCTCTGTAGACTACATTCAGTCAGGCACCCGCCTCAGGATGCTGCTATCTGTATACAACAAATAAGCCCACTAAAAGGTATGCAAGTGGCTTCCATCTTCAGTATCGGGAACCAGATGAAGAGAAATCTCTCCTGAGTTGGACAACTTCTGTGACATTCCTCCCATCTTGTTATTTCCCCATCATCAAGAGAGCCTGTCTGTGGCAAATGTGTTCTGTGGGTGACACTATTATACACTTTTCTTGCCTGCTCTCTACCTTTTCCATTTAGGTGGCTGTGCTCCCTCCCAGGTTTCCAGTGTCCTTCCTTTAAAAAAAAAAAAGTATCCCCTAAGATGAGTGGGGTGGCACATACCTGAGTTCCCAGTATTCTGAGGACTGAGGTAAATGGATCATAAAAATGAGGCCAGCTGGGGCTATATTGTAAGATTCTGTCTCAAAAATAATCATCTACAGGTAAGTTCTTACTGATTTCCCTGCTGCAGCTGTCGCTTGAGACATTCAACATTTCTCCGCAGAGACACTAAGGACTGGGTAAACCAAGTTTTCATGACACACTGCTCATGTGGGTCTTCTTTTTTCCATTCCTATGGATATTATTTTTCTGGGGTAATTAATTTACTGGCAACTCCTTTGCACAAAGCTCCATGACAGTCCCTATTAGTCATATTTTCTCCTTACTGTAGCAGAATACCTGCCAGAACTCGACCACATGCAGTTTTCGAGGACTCTGACCATCCCAGCAGGGAAGGCAAGAAAGAGGAGTTCAGCTTACAATTCACATGGCTGGCCCTGGAGCAGGGAAACGGTACTCATGTGCCCAGGAAGCAGGGGAAGGGTACCTCTATGCCCAGACACATTGCTTCGGAGGTTACCTTTTATTTTGTCCTGATACCCAGACATGAGATTGTTCTAACCACACTGAGAGTAAGTCTTCCTCACCCCATTAGTCTTCTCTGAAAACATGCTCATAGATACAACCAAAGGCATTTCTCACTCTTCTCCTTGGTGATTCGAAATCCCATCAATCTGTGGATGACAACCAAGCATCACAGCATAGGAATCGACCTGACTGGTACGAAGGAGAAGAAAGAAATCACAGACATAGATGCAGAAAAGCTCGGAACAGATGGGCCTTGCTGTCTGAGAGAGATGCACCAGCAGTCTAGATACTGGGCATGTTGATTGTATACAGATGAATGGGGAGGCAAGTTAGCCAATCTCAGGAGGTCTCAGTAGTGGAACAGTCACAGGCCATAGCCATCCCTCATCCCGGAGGAAGGAATTGTGGTTAACACTTTCTGCAGACACTATCAAAAAGCATATTTGGACCAGAGGAAGGCTTTGCAGTTTCCCTAAGCCCGACCCAGGGAACGCCTTGCCATCCCCACAGATCTGGAGCATTGAGGGCCTTGACCTGGCCATGCTCACATCGGCAACACGTATAAACTCAGTGGCTGAATTTATATGTGTTTATAAATACATATAAATTCAGCCACTCCTACACTGTGTCATGGGAGAGAATTATGGACCAACCCTTTGCTTTAGAGGTGTTTAATCAAGGGTCTCTCTCTTCGACCTATACTCGCTGTAGAGAGCTTTCTACCTTCTGTTTGCATGGCCCTCACCTCCTTAAACATCTCTCTCTGACCTCTCCACAAAGACACCTTGCTTCCTATGTACGCATTTACCCAGTTACTCTTTTTCATATGTTCAGAGACTTTTCTTCTAGTGGGCCCAATAGGGTTCCCACTCCTTGAAAATCTTTCCTGAGCCCTGCAAGAAGCTGAGTAGCCTTGAATGAACTTAACCTTTCTGTGGCCTTAAACCCCTTAGATATACTGCAGGCTACCATGTCTACCAGAACAATCAAACAAAATCCAAAATACCCTTGTAGTAACTAGAAACAATACTGTGGGAAATTTAACATTTGTCACCATTGCAACAACATACTCTTTGGAGGATATGGTAAGTATTTTGCTTATTTATAGCATCAATTATGAACTCTGTTGTGGTAGCCTGGGTTCCTGTTTACCAGACTGACAAAACACTACAACTATTCACTGACAGTTTACTACACACACCAGGTTCCCCTCATGTATTGTTCACTTTATTTGCCTGACCCTATGAAATGTATATAACCATATCAATTTCATTAGTTAAAGAATGCATAACCTAAGTATAGTCACAGAATTCAGAATAAATACTTTGAACATGAGAGGAAGCAGGACTTAAGCCCAAAGCCGTGCTTTTAACTACTGATCACACTTAATCACCCTCTGCCCATGGCTGTGTCTACCTATGTGTCCTACAGCTGGAATAAAATACATTTCCACTTATTTCTTAGTTAATTAATAGAACACCTCTTCAAGGCAAGGCATTCTTACTTTAGGGTTTTAGACAAATACAAGAAAACACACAAAACAATGTGATTGTCCCATGATTGTCCCTTGGGTTGTTTGTGCTGGATTAAGCTGACCTAGCTTTCTCTCATTTGTTGCTATTTCTTTCCCACAAAGGAAGAAAACATCAGAAATAAATTGTAGGCAGATGTCTCATTCCTCCAACTTATTATTCTGGGTAAAAATATTGAGTGACATAATGCATCACAAGACTGCCATGACTAAGAATGGAATAATACATCAAACAGGCATGGCTCTTAGAGAAATTTCCAGCCAGGTCTTATCTAATGATGGATTCGGTTATTAGGATAAAGTTATTAATATTACAGAAGGTAGGGGAAATGATTACTGGCAGGATGTATTTTCAAACAAATATAAAAGCATGTTTCAAATTTAAAATATCAGAGAACTGAGATGTCCTTTGATAATGAAAGAACCTACTGAGGTCTCCTCTAACAAACAGTGTCAGAAGTCAAGACTTTTAGCGTAGGAAAGAATGGCAGAAAATGTGGCCTGTGTAAGGAAAAGCATATAAGGGCTGGGATCAGTAGGTCAAGGAGCTTAGCCTTCCCAGTGAGCAGTAGTGTCACCACAGATTTCTAGGGATTAGAATAGCACCAAAGTGGCACATAATTCTAGACAGAGTGGCTGATATTGAAAGGAAAAAGAAAGAAGTGATGTTAGAAACAGAAGGATAAAGAGACTTAAGGAAAATATACAGAAGGAAGGATCAGTCAGATATAACAGCCACCTGGATTAAAAATCATAAAGTGTTAAAAAGCAGGAGGAAGGAGAAGAGATAAACAGATTTGAAAGGAAAGAAGATGGCATATCTCTGTGTAGCAAAAAAATGAGACCTCTGGAAGGAGGAAAGGCAGCTGGCCTCTAGTTCCTGAGAGGGTACCACTCTGTTCCTCAAAGGATGAGCAACAATAAGCCTTCCTGTCTGGTGAGCTATTTGGACCACCACTCTTACCTGCTCCATACATGTTGCTGCTGTTGATAACACTAGTGTCAGGGAAGGGTCAAAAATAAATCACTTACTGTTGGGATGGTATGTCTATCTTTGTGTTACGTGCTTTTATTTGGCAAAAGCTTGTTCTACCCCAAAGTAACTCCCCACATCAAGACCTCTGAATGCCCTATGTGGTCTCTAGAAATGGTGACTGGGTGATATTTTCTTGCAGATAACTGGCAGTTAATTGACTACTTGGTTGATTAACCTCACTGAGTTTCCCTCACCAAACCTCTTCCAATTTTCCATCCCATCAGCATATCCTTGATGCCCACATGCCTGTCCTTGGGCAGAGCAGTATCAGTAGATGTGTCAAACTAAATTGCCTTTTTGTTTCCCTCTTCTTAATGGTCATTGATATCCCCTTTGAAAATTGTTCTATTTCTATACTTTCTACATAATCAAGAAAAATATTTTGGACATTCTAAAATTTCCCATTATTTATTTTGCAAACGAACCTGTAGGGTATGGCATCCACAGAGTGGGAATCTGTTCCCAAGGGCTACCCTCTTTCAAAGAGGGACTGTAACACATAGGGACCAGTACACAGAAGGTCAGTCTGTCCTGCTACAAACAAATGGAAAAGCTACAGGAAAAGAAGCTGGGAAAAATATGGGCAAGGGCAGCCTGGAGATTTTCCTACATGATGTAAATATTTCTAAACGCTAATTTATAAGGATGCATCAAATTTAGCACAATTTGATTTAATCTCTATTGAAATAAAAGAGTTGGAGGGAAAAAAAGAAATAAGAGACTTGATGTGGGTTCCCCTCCACATTCTAGAACATAGCCGGCTTAGAGTTGAAACAAAACAGGCTTTGGCAATGGGCTTGTACATCCCCCAACCCCCAACCCCAACCCCTAACCCCACTAGTGTGAGGCGGCTTCACGCAAGTGGGGATCCTCAAAAGAACTCAAATCTTACCTGATTTCTACCACTGAAGTCCATGTGAACCAGAGCATGATCATGTGTTAAGTCTGTGTGAACCAGAGCATGATCATGTGTTAAGCCTGTGTGAACCAGAGCATGATCATGTGTTGCTCCAAGGTTTGGTTTCCTTGGTAGTTAGTATGAAAATGTATATATGTGACTAGTTACCTGTTAAGCTTGAAGTTCAAATCCTATCTCACTCACATATCATATATTGGTAACTTGATCCCTAGCAGATCTGTAAAGGTCATGGGAATATTAGATGTGAGATAACTAGAGGAAGTGAGTTATTGACAGTCTACCTTTGACTACCTTTGGACTCCAGACCTTGTCTTCTTCTCTGTCATGATATAATATTATTCTGGGGGGTTCTCCCTAGACTCTAGCCCTTGTTTTTCTGAAATCTGCTCCCTACCTGTCATGCCATAATATTCTTCATTTATTACACATACCAATGGCTATGATACCCCCTTGAAATGCATGTAGCCAAGTGTCCCGTAACCTACTGCACTTGAGATTCTCTCTTTTATCTGTTGTATTCTGTTGGTGATGCTTGCATTTATGACTCCTGATCTCTTTCTTAGGTTTTCTATCTCCAGGGTTGTCTCCCTTTGTAATTTCTTCATTGTTCCTGTTTCCACTTTTAGAGCCTAGATGGTTTTGTTCAGTTCCTTCACCTCTTTGTGTTTTCTTATAATTCTTTAAAGGACTTTTGTATTTCCTCTTTAAGGGCTTTTACCTGTGTTCTCCTGTATTTCTTTAAGGGAGTTATTTATGTCATTCTTAAAGTCCTCTATCATCATCATGAGATGTAATTTTTAAATCAGAGTCTTGCTTTTCTGATATGTTGGGGTATCCAGGGCTCGCTGTGGTGGGAGAACTGGGTTCTAATGATGCCAAGTAGCCTTGGTTTCTGTTCCTTATGTTCTTGTCCTTGCCTCTCATCATCTGGTTATCTCTGGTGTTAACTGGTCTTGCTGTCTCTGACTGTGGCTTGTCCCTCCTGCAAGCCTGTGTGTCTGTACTCCTAGGAGACCAGTCCTTTCCAGAAGGAATTTGGGTATGGAGAGCTACATATGCAGCTAGAGACAGGAGCTCAGGGGGTACTGGTTAGTTCATATTGTTGTTCCACCTACAGGGTTGCAGCCCCCTTCAGCTCCTTGGGTACTTTCTCTAGCTCCTCCATTGGGGGCCCTGTGTTCCATCCAATAGCTGACTGTGAGCATCCACTTCTGTGTTTGCCAGGCACTGGCATAGCCTCACAAGAGGCCGCTATATCATGGTCCCTTCAGCAGAATCTTGCTGGCATGTGCAATAGTATCTGGGTTTGGTGACTGATGATGGGATGGATTCCCAGATGTGGTAGTCTCTGGAGAGTCCATCCTTTCATCTTAGCTCTAAATTTTGTCTCTGTACCTATATCCTTTCATGGGTATTTTGTTCCTTATTTATTCTAAGGAGGAATGAAGTATCCACACGATGGTCTTCCTTCTTGGTTTTCTTGTGTTTTGCAAAATGTATCTTAGGTATTCTAAGTTTCTGGGCTAATATCCGCTTATCAGTGAGTGCATATCTAGCCTTCTTTCTTTAAATTACTCATTTCAGGAATTTTGGCACAGCATTGAGAAACAAGGGATGCAGTTTCTAACCTATACTAGGTCTAGCATGGGTCAGAAATACTTCAGGCACTTGATCATTTTAAACTATTATTATTAACTGGGAGTCTGAGCAATAGGGCAATCAATATTTTCTCTCTGTCTCTCTCTGTCTCTGTCTCTCTCTGTCTCTCTCTCTTCATATATATATATATATATATATATATATATATATATATATATATACATATACATATACATATACATATGCATATAGATAGATAGATGATATATAGATGATGAGAGAAGAGAGAGAGAGAGAGAGAGAGAGAGAGAGAGAGAGAGAGAGAGAGAGAGAGAGAAATATCAGGCTGAGCAAGCCACTGAGAGCAAGCCAGTATACAGCACTCCTGTGTCCTCTGTATCAGTTCCTGCTACCAGGTTATAGCCCTGCTTGGGTTCATCTCCTACTTCTTTCAGTGATAGGCTATGATGGGGAAGTGTAAGGTCAAATGAGCCTGTTCCTCCCCAACTTGCTTTTGTTCATGCTTTTTTAACCTTAGAAATATGCCAATTTGCTTCCAACATTTAAAATAGAAAAATAAATAAGAATAAGTAAATTTCCGTTTTTAAAAATTGTAAGCTTTTATGTTCCTTTTTATAAAATGCTAGAAGCAACAACAGCAGCATTTGGTCTATTTCCTTGGGGGGGGGGTGACTCTAAACTGGCACTGAGAACGCCAACACCCTTCGGACAGGAGGACGAGAGTGGCTTCTAGCTAGCTGTCAGTCCTTACTACTTACTTACAACGTGTTTTCTTAGACTGCACTCTTCAGTCACCAGCCTGTCTCTGCAGGCATTCAATTCTGCCCCCTATCATTAAGCTTCGTTCCAAATGGACAGAATATCTTCCTTCCTTGTAGAGGTCTCAAGAGGTGGTTGGTTTTCATCTCCTCATCCAAACCTTGGGAATCCTTTCTATTGTGCCATTGAGATATACCCAGACCCTTGTTACCTTAGAATGCAATCTGAGTTACACATGAGCTATGTCCTCACATTCCTGTTGGATTCTCATTCTATCTACTGCCCCAAGCCTCAGCTTCCTGAGGGCTACATCTCTACTCCACAAGACTAGCAAGCATAAGCCTTCAAGTTGATAGTTTATATAGAAGAGTTTTTCTTCTCATTCACCACTTCTCATCATGAAGGATCTTCAGTTGTTATTCTCCCAACAAAACAGAGAGTAGGAGAAAAAGAGACAGAAAAGCACTGATCAGAAAAGTCCCACGAACAGCACAAGATGAGGAAACTTTAAGAAGCCCTCTGGACTTCGTACATCGAGAATATTTTGTGAGGAACTCGACAGAGGCTCGTAAAATACATTTTATATAAAGAATATGTTGAAAAGGGCAGAACAAGCTGTGTGTGTGATACGAACAAATAAGATAAAAGGTGTATAGTGAAATATTGAGACTGAAAATCCTACTGAAAACAGAACAATTGTGACCTTTGTGCCTCCCTAAACAACAAGAAATGTCTTCCTTGTTCTTTTCAGTGTTTGTCCTGTATGAGTGATGACTTGCTATTGCTGGGGATGCTGCCGAAAAGCCCGGCATATAAAAAAAAAAAAAAATGGGGCTCACACAGCATTTCCCTACAGAAGCATGCTGTTGGAAAGGACAGTGTAGGGCCTAGCAATGAAGAAGATTGTAGAGGAAATACAGTGACAGGCAGGCTGACTGCTACCCACCTGGAACTGGCCATCTTCTTCACTGTGATGGTCACTGTCTTTAAACTTTCCCAGCCATGATTCCAGGACACAAGGACACCATCCTCTCCACTCTATAGACACTCTCAAGCTTGAAAAGCCAGTTCTCATCCTTTTTTATCAGTCCAGGTGTGTATCCCATCCTCCAGGCCCATAATCCTCATCTTCTTCTCTTCCCCATTGCTTAAAATCTATTTCTAATTCTACCCCATGTCTAGACCCTCTCCACCTATGAAGAAGCCCTTCTTTCTTCTAAATTTCATAACAACAACAACAAAAAAGACCTATGTCTACGTCACATACCAATTCCATTTTAAGCAACTTAAAACTCAGTCAAATATAGACCTGCCTTTTTATACCAAATGTAATAGCTGACATCTAGCCTGTGCTAGGTGATAGCTTAGTTGAATGTGGGACTTGGATGGACCCTTCATTACTTACTTCCTCTCCTATACATGATTCTAACTCCAACAGTTAGAAGTTTCTTGAAGGCAAGAACCCTGGCAAAGTCTACGTGGTACAAACCAACAGCAGATGACACACAGTTGCTTGACAGATTCTTGTGACAGGAAGGAGCTCAAAGCTTTCACAGGAGCCCTGATGCAGTACCAGATGCTGTTTCCCTTAAATGGTAAACATCACCTCGTGCCGGCAACACTGTTCAGGCTCGGAACAGCCAAGAGCTGCTCAATTCAGCTATTTCTCTAAGCTCCAGGGGGTGGAAAAAAATCCCCCGAGTTTGCCCGAGGGACTTGTCAAGTCCCACCTCAAAAATGAGTGACTGGAATCAGGGTGGGCAGCCACACTACGGTTGACACCTCAGATCTCCCTGTACTTTATCCTCAAGCAGGGAAGGGTATATCACACTTCATCAACTCATATGTCAGAGACGGTTTGATTTTGTAAATGCCTTTCCTCTGGGTTCCACCTGGGACTTGAGATTTGCAAATCCATATGAGATCTTGATATGCACCCCCATTGGTGGATGGAGGACTATAGGATGAGCCTGGGCTGTCAAAGGGAAATGAAGTAGGGTGTCAGTCTGTTCCTCTTCAATTCTGTCCCTGCCCCTTGAATCTTCTTAGCAGAAGGAGGAGAAAACAGTGCCAGTAAACAGATATATTTGCAGGCCTGCAGTAAGAATGTGCATGGAGGAAGAAAGGCTTATCATTAGGATGTTTTCCTGTCTGAAATAATTGCTCCAAGACCATGAGCTTTAAGTGATAAGTTTAAAAAAAAATTTGATACAATTTTGCATAAGCAAATCATTTGTGTGCACAAAATTCTATATTTCTTTTCATGCAAACAGCATTTTCACATGGAAATCGGGAAATTGAGTCGTGGGTGGAATTCAATGCATTTTGCCAACACACACGGAAGGTAAGAGTGGTACCATGGAATTCTGGAGAAGGTTATGGCAAGCAGCACCATCACATGCCCACAGCTGGATGTCATGGTCACTCTGAGATTCTATAACTCTTGTAAAAGGCAGAGTGGATGAAAGATGGAAGGTGAGGACACTCTCAAGCTATTCACTGCCTATTGGACCACTAGAACTTCCCCCACTCCCTGTCAACTAAGCTTGTTTTAGCCTCAGGCTTGCATTTACAGCCCAGGTTGTTGCCTCAAGGCAGCTCAGAAGAAAGTCCAACATGGTGCTGGCTGAGTGCATGTAAATGGTCCTGCCTGGCTCCCAATTTCATATCCTTTTGAAGATGGTGACTCAGTCATAGTGGATGATTGAAGGAAATGTCATAAAGTGTCTTTACAAAGGAATGCCAAGGGATTCAAAGTGGTAGGGAGGTTTTGAATGAGCTTCAGGACCAGTGTTGTACTTGCCAATGTACAATGTACGGAAGCGGTAATGAAGTGCATTTGCTTCCACAGCCTATAGACCAGCCATACAAAGAGGACCTCCAGCCTTGAATCACGACCTTTTGATGGACAGAGGGAACAGACCCGTCAGAATCCCTAGGAGAAAAATCAAAGGGTTCTAAACTTCACTTTGTTTTCTCTCATTCTGTTGTCTGGGGATGGTCCCACATTGATTAAATTCAGTGGAAGACAGAGTTAAAGGCATCTTTGAGTCTTTCTATGTTGCCCAACACCCTGGCACCAGAATTAGAATATATAGGGATGGATAAACCTGCCCACGTGCCCTGAAGTTTCCATAAAGTTCAGTTTAGTTTGCATTTCAGTATTTCTGGGCAATGGTACCCCAAGGTTTGTGAGTATTACATCACGACAAACACATCATGTATAGTGCTAACATCTAAGCCACATGAGAAACTTCCTTTTACTAAGAGCAGTAACTTTCAACATTTTGAAATCATTCCATCCCCAATAATATTAGATTATATTTCTAACATAGAAAGAGATATGGGGACTGTCAAATTAAGAATTGGTTGATTTATTTTCAAACCATGGCCTGTAGACTATAAACAATATGAACATAGACCTCTTTAATTCTTTATGTTCTACATGGCATGTTTTTTAACATCTCCTGTTCTCAATCATCATTTAAAAGAACTACTGTTCCGTATTTCAGATTCAATTGTCCAGTAGTAATAGAGCAGGAAGCTGCCTTTAGCTCACTGTCATATAAACATGTGGTGGCTTAAGAGTGGGCGGAGCCTTAAGAAAGGCCCAGCTATTCATCTCACCAGGATCATTTCCACTCTGGCTCTATGGAGTTCCATTTGTTTCCAAGCTTCCTGGTGTGTCTCCCTCTGGCTATTGCTTTGGGTCCCAAGAATAATATGCAAAACAGATGGACATCTTAAGACAAATGACTGGACCGCAGCCCTAAGGAACAGGGACCTTCTGGATACCAGCCAAACCTACACTGGTATCCTGAGAGTGACAGCTAATCTTCACTACCAATTTGACTATACTGGAAGATGGGTACATTTCTGGCTATGTCTCTGAGAAAGTATCCAAGGATGACTGATGTGTGGAACACTAACTAAGGTAAGATCTGTCATGAGTAGGGGTAGAACATCCAATACGCTAGGGAACTGGATGGAATAAAGTAGAAGAAAACACCAGCCAGTCTGCTTGTGCTCATCTATCCCTCACCTATTATACCCATCACGGGTACCAATCAGACTTCACTTCTTCAGCCTTTCAATAAAGACTCAATGGCCACATTCTGCAGGTGTTTCTAGACACCAGCATTGACACAGGACTAAATCAATGGTGCCCCCCCCCCAAGAAATGTCCTAATAAAAAAATGTAAATAGAACTAGGTTGGTTAATTGTCTAGTGACATGTAAGTTCTGATACCCAGCATATGTACATGACAGCTTCTGTGCGCATAGCACCATGGCAAAGGAATGAGTTGTCTCCAAACACTGGACCATGTCGAGCACAGAGCCTGTTTATAGGGCTGTGATTACTTTTACAGATTTTTGAAATGGAAGGAAGGGAGTGTGAAAGAGAAAGACAATACTGATAGCAAAGCATGTTTCTTGTCAGTAAAGACACTGCATTAAGCCTATGGACAGTTGTTAGACACAGAGTAAGCAGAATTGCTGGAAGGTGATATGATCCATAACCATGAGCTGTATAGTGCTGCCAAAATGCCATGAAGATAATTGGCCTCTGGGTATTTAGAATGTGGTCTTTGTCCTTCCTTTTATAGATGATTCCAAACATCTTTATGTGTAATAAGCCAACTAGATCTAGTCGATGCTATCATTTAGAGATGTGTGCCCTAGGAGTTATAAAGACACATCATATATACCTATAAACACCTGCCAGATAGTGAGCAATAAAAAAATAAAAAAAAAAACCTTCCTGACCAATTAATCAAAGCTTCAAAATGCAACTTCAGTGTACTATTCCCCTTTGGCAAATGCAGTAGAGGAATGGGGCTGGTCTGAAACTAACCAATCTTGCATTTGCAGCCGGAATTTGAGGGAAAGCTATTTTCCTAAATAACATGTGCCCACCTTTATTAAGAAAAAGCCTCATCACTCATTTCCATTTTAACCTAATAGACACATTCTTTGACTCAAATAGTCGTTCCTCTTCTTCTTACAAGATTTGACCATACAGCCAATTGGCATTTGAGCGATCTCCATTCAAAAACAGAATATTTTGAGGAAAGTGATAGGTATTACTATGTTTCTTATTCAGTTAGCATTGTTTAAGACAATCAAAGCTGCCTATGATTGTGTTCATTTAGACATATGTAATACATTAATCATATTGCATAATGAGTGTATTGTCAACTTGACAGGATTTAGAGTCACCTGGTAGATAAGCCTTTGGTAGGATAACTGTGAGAAGCACCACTTCCTGGGCTGGGGTCTCCAAATGACTAAACAGAAAAAAGGCAACTGAGCAGTAACATTGATTGCCCCTCTACTTCCTGACTACAGATGCAATGTGAACACCTGATATGGGCTCCTTCTGCTGTGTCTTCACCGTGTACTGGCCTGTCTTTCCTTCTGTAATACAATGATCACCTCAAAGTCTGAGCCAAAATAAAGTCTTCCTTTCTTGGGCAGTTTTTGTTGCTCACTTTTCAGAGAAGCATGTAAGGTAACTAATACACACTGAGCTCAGAAGACGTTGTCCTTTCACATAGAAACACAGACAGATTTAGGGCTGCTGTCTGTCTCCACTGCTTCCACAAAGCCAGAGACTACCGACAGCACTAACTTACTGAGACAATCCCAGGAATTGGTTCTTCTGTGTCTGTCCACGCTAACAACTCCATGTAAAAACCTCAGTCTTAGTTCTACCCAGATCCTTGTAGTTCCTAAAGCACATACATGCTATGGCTGCCCTCTTACCAGCGTGCCTATTCACTGCTAGAACAAAGATGATAATTCAGAAATATCCCCTGACTTCTCAATCTTTGTCCATGGATGGCCCGGTGATAACAATAGTTCCTTCTTATTATTCTTGTCTGTCAACCCAGCATTTATCTGTCTGTTTGTCTGTCTATCAACCCATCCTATTAGTTCTGTCTCTCTGGAAAACTCTGATGAACACAGACAATTTGACTATTAATGCTACTTCTCTTGTCTATTTCAGGAACTAGGTATAAAAACGGTAAGGTAAGGTAAGGAGACGACACAGTGAAGATGCTCTGTCAATATGATGGTCCCAAGCCATGTGTGATATTGAATCCAAAATTTAAATTAAGATTCAATAAAATATGAAACTAAGTACTTCAGTTGCACTGGCCATGAAAAGACAAATAAAAACAGCTGGTGGAATATCCAAATACAATTAGACACCAAACATATGGCTAGTGGTTATCATATCGGTAAGCACAGATATAATCCTGTCTTCAGAGAATATTTTGTGACAACACCACAAAGTACCAACCCTCATGGCTCAGATTTCCTCCTCATTCACACAAATGGTGGTTTATCCTCTGCCTGCTATCTTTTCCCTTGATTGTGTCTCAAAAGATTCTTGTGTTCATGAGCAACTGATGCTTCTCGATGTTGTGCTGTGTAAAGTATGTTCTCAAATATTACCTTGGACACTAATTAGTGGGATTTGAAGGAGAACAGACGTTGGAATTGTTAAGGTTAATGGCTTAATCCGTTAGCACAGGAGAATCCAAACCTTCTAGGATTTATTGAAAAGAATTTTATTGATGTTCAGAGAATACGCTGTTCTATTATCCACAAGTCTGTTAGGATAGGCCATCTATATATCCTTTGAGTAATTGGTATTTAGAAAATTCTTGCAGATACCAGAATTTCTTACCAGGAAAGTAAACTGCTAATAAAAGAGAAGATATTTTCTCAGATATTTCTAGAATTATCAATATCTAGATTTGATTTATATTCACTTTCTTTAGAAATAACAAGAAGTAACTAGTTTTATTGTACTATTTTATGATCAGATTCTTCTTTTAAAAGTATTTATCTTATATTGAGTTATGTGTATCTGTGTGTGGTGCCTCTAGCGGCTCTGTGCATGTGAGAGAATTTGCCTGTGGANACTCTGGTCCCCTTGGNGTCAGAGTTGCAGTTGCAGGCAGTTGTGAGCCACCCAGCATAGTTGCTGAGAAGTAACCTCAGGTCCTCTCTGAGAACAGGACATGTTCTTAGCCATTGAGCCATCTTTGCAGGTCCTGGAGTCCTCCCTCTCCATAGAATTGTCATTTCACGTAGTCAGTTTTCTTTAAATTCTCTATTTCCCTATTCTCTAGGGAAGCTAAGAATATAATAGAGCCAGCCCCTTCCCAATCCTGAGACAAAGGGGCCAGGTTCAAGCTGCCTAGGAAAGGTTGTCTCAAAATGGAAGGACTTCTTTTGTCATCTGCAGAGAGATTAGGAATTAAGTCAAGGTGCGTTTGTGTGTGTGTGTGTGTGTGTGTGTGTCTGCTGGAAGAGTTTGATTACTTCTAACTAAAAGCAAGGAGGAACTTTTGCTTTGAAACAAGTCCAGCAGAGCTACTGGTTAACAATTACCCTGATAGCACTGACTCTTTTGATTTCTTATTTATACTTATTAATTAAATCATCAAATGTACCTATACCTACTAATCTGGTTGCTTGGCCTTTGGAGAGAGAAAAAGAGAGAGGCAAACATGTGTTTACCTGGAATCAAGTTTCCCCACACAGGAACATTTTAAGTGAAGAAGTTTTAAGAGAGTCAGCCACCACTAGTAGAGACCAAAGTGCAGTTTTAAAATGCCGAAGCAGCTCTTCCTTTGGACAATGTTCCAGATTTTTTTTTGAGCCACATACTTGCATCAGCCTTGCACTTTGGGTTGACAACTGAATATTTGATGGTTGTCAGGGGCAGTTAGAATAATCAATTGATAGTGTATTCTCTCAAGAATCAAAGAAAAAGATCTCAATTGCATTCATCTTCTATGTTGGCTACAACAAATTATCACAGATTTAGTGGGTGCAAACAACAAATTTATCAGCTCACAGTGCAATACATTAGAAGCTTAACAGGGGTTATTAGACAAAACTCAGGCATTGTCCCAGCGTTCTTGGAGACTCGAGGGTAGCATTAATTCTTTGCCTCACACTTTCTGGAGGTCATCATATTCTTGGGTTGAAACTCCTTTGTTCTGTCTTTAATGTCAGAAATGGGTAGATGAAATGAAAATGTTCCCATATCATGTCACTTATTACCTCTAACTAAGAGCAAAGAGGAACTTTTGCTTTGAAACAAGTCCAACAGAGCTACTGGTTAATAATTACCCTGATAGCATTGACTCTTTTGAGTCACTTCTTTCTTTTTTAAAAAAATTATTTTATTAGATATTTCTTCATTTACATTTCGAATGCTATCCCGAATGTCCCCTATACCCTCCCCCCACCCTGCTCCC
>NC_034608.1:48050366-48070905 GCF_900095145.1 Mus pahari
AAGTTTGGAGCTAAGACAAAAGGATGGACCATCCAGAGACTGCCTCACCTGGCGGTTCATCCCATGATCAGCCACCAAACCTAGACACTATTGCATATGCCAGCAAGATCTTGCTGAAAGGACACTGATATAGCTATCTCTGTGAGGCTATGCCAATGCCTGGCAAATATAGAAGTGGATGCTCACAGTAATTTGTAGGATAGAACACAGAGACCCCAATGGAGGAGCTAGAGAAATTACCCAAGGAACTAAAAGGGTCTGCAACTTTATAGGTGAAACAACGATATAAACTAATCAGTACCCCCAGAGCTCGTGTCTCTAGCTGCATATGTAGCAGAAGATGGCCTAGTCAACCATCGTTGGGAAGAGATGCCCCTTGGTCTTGCAAACTTTATATGCCCCATAGAGGGGAACGCCAGGGCCAAGAAGTGGGGGTGGGTGGGCAGGGGAGCAGGGTGAGGGGAGGGTATAGGGGACACTCGGGATGGCGTTTGAAATGTAAATGAAGAAAATATCTAATAAAATACGTTTTAAAAAAAAGATTGGGCACAGTGGGATGGTACATGGTGATCTTTCTCTTTTTCTTATTTCCTTGTTTTTAAATTTCATCCCAACATCAGTTTTCCCTCCCTCTACTCTTCCCAGTTGCCTGCCTCCCCAAACTCTCCTCTCCCATAGATCTACTCCTCTTTTATTTCCCTTCATAAAAAAGCAGGCCTCCCAGGGATACATCAGCTAAACACAGCATAAGAAGATATAACAAGACTGCACAAACCCTCATTTCAAGACTGAGTGAGGCAATCCAATTAGGAAGTAAAGGATTCCAAGATCAGGTGAAAGAGTTGGAGATATCCCAACTCCCACTTTTAGGAGTCCCACAAAAAACACCAAGCCACCAACCATAACATAAATGAGAGGACCTAGCACAGACCCAAGCAGGCACCGTGAGTGCTCTTTCAGTGTCTGTGGGCCCTGATGTGCCCTGCTTAGTTTTTCTGTGGATCGTGACCTTGTGGTGTCCTTAACCCTTCTGACTCCTACAGTTCTTTCTCCTTCTCTTCTGTGGGGTTTCCCAAGCTCCTGGTCAGCTGATCAAAAACTTGAATTCAATCAATATCTTCAATTTCTCGTTGTTTCACAATATAACATCATAAGACTGGGATTAAGAAAGTACATATCGCCGGGCGTGGTGGCGCACGCCTTTAATCCCAGCACTTGGGAGGCAGAGGCAGGCAGATTTCTGAGTTTGAGGCCAGCCTGGTCTACAGAGTGAGTTCCAGGACAGCCAGGGCTACACAGAGAAACCCTGTCTCGAAAACCAAAAAAAAAAAAAAAAAAAAAAAAAAAAAAAAAAAAAAAAAAAAAAAATTTAAAAAAAAAAAAAAAAAAAAAAAAAAAAAAAAAAAAAAAAAAAGAAAGTACATATCTTCAAAAATAGAGACACTACATTGCATACACATTAACCAACCATTCATGGCAATCTTTGCTGTATGTGATGGACACTGAAGGATATAAGAAATAATGTCTGAGGGCTGGGCAGAGGGTTCATAGTATTAAGTGGCTGCTATGAAAGTATGTGTGAGCTAGATTTTGGGTCCATAAAGCCCACATGAAAACTAGTCAGATGTGGCAACTGACTTGTGACGGGAGGCCAAGATGGGATCCCCCAGGTCAAGATATCTTCAGTAAATAAAAGGGGTATTAGATAAATAGGACACCTGATATCAGTGTCTGAACTCCACATATGCATTTAAACATGTGTACCTGCACTTACAGGTACCCACATAAATGTGACTGCACACTGACACATGCATGTACCACACACACACACACACTCACAGAGACACAGAGACACACACACACACAGAGACACACACACACACACACCCATAGAGGAGAGAGGGAGAAACAGAAGGGGTAATGTCTGCTTTCAAGTAGTATAGGCAGTGGTTACTTGGTGGTGAAGCCCACCACATGCAGAACGAGTGCATGCACAGGTTTAGACATCACATGGTGGCAGTTCATGACTGCATCTTGTGCTATATACATGTGACTTTTGGGGGGACATTTAAGATCCTCTGGTAAGTCATTCTACACACACACACACACACACACACACACACACACACACCTTGACTTAATTCCTAATCTCTCTGCAGATGCCAAAAGAAGTCCTTCCATTTTGAGACAACCTCTCCTAGGCAGCTTGAACCTGGCCCCTTTGTCTCAGGATTGGGAAGCAGTTGGCTCTATTACATTCTTAGCTTCCCTAGAGAATAGGGAAGTAGAGAATTTAAGGAAAACTGACTACGTGAAATGACAATTCTATGGAGAGGGAGGACTCCAGGACCTGCAAAGATGGCTCAATGGCTAAGAACATGTCCTGTTCTCAGAGAGGACCTGAGGTTACTTCTCAGCAACTATGCTGGGTGGCTCACAACTGCCTGCAACTGCAACTCTGACNCCAAGGGGACCAGAGTNTCCACAGGCAAATTCTCTCACATGCACAGAGCCGCTAGAGGCACCACACACAGATACACATAGCTCAGTATAAGATAAATACTTTTAAAAGAAGAATCTGATCATAAAATGGTACAACAAAACTTCATTTTGAGGCATACAGTCCTTCATAGTGTACCGTGTGGTGTCTGGTGTTATCTAAGATCTCTCATAACAAGGAACACATTAAGGAAATTATGTCTCTGGTATCCCCAGGGAAGAGCGTGCAAATTGGTTGTCCAGTGCCAAATGACTATCCCTGAAAACATACATATGTGCGTGAACATACATACATACATGAACAGGCTATATTTAGGAATATATATGTATACATAGTGAGAAAAAGAAGCTATGAGTTCCAGGACAGCCAGGGCTATACAGAGAAACCCTGTCTTGAAAAAAACAAAAGAAGAAGAAGAAGAAGGAGGAGGAAGAGGAGGAGGAGGAGATGAAGGGTATATAGGAAGGCTTGGAGTGAAGAACAGGAAGAGAGAAGAGTAGTAATTACATTGTAACCTCACAAATAAAATAAATATTTCTTTCTGGCACCGTTGCCATTTCTCTGCCTCTTGTCTACCTGGCATTCCCTCCTTTCTCCTCCCTGTACTTTTTATACTACCATTGACCCCATCCACATTTCTAGATATTGCCTCTACTTTGGATAAAAATCACCAAGCACCCACCTAAATGATACAAGCCTCAACCTACGCCCATAGGGTTTCACAATGGCTGCCTAGACCTAACCAGCTCTGAAGGAGAGAAAGGGAAACGATTTGTTCCATGAAATCAGCTTCCCGGAGCAAAGCATAGGGCTTTGAGAATAGATAAGAGACTAAACACAGAGCAACTGGCACAGGTCTCATATTAGGGCAACCAGAAATTACATATTTCTGCTTTTTCTTGTCTATTGAAGTGCTAACTCATCTTAATTATATCCCCACTGTACTCACAGTATAATTTTCTTCAAAAGTCACAAGGATACAATCATGCTGCAGTTGCTCCTTCCTTTCCTTCTCTGTTTTCCTTCAAGGTATTATTAACTGCTTTCTTTCTCCAGGATTTCATTCATTCATTCATTCATTCATTCATTCATTCATTCATTCATATATTTAGCGTGTATGCTACATTTATGCGTGTGCCCTTGGAGGCCAGAAGAGAACATCACCCAAATTGCCCCCCCCCCCCCAACAAGGGTGCTCAGATCTGAACTCAGGTCCGGTGAATGAGTAAGAGGCAGTGTTACCTGCTGAGTCAGCACTCTAATTCCAGCCCTATAGAACCTGATATCCTCATTTTTACTACATAAATGAGCCTGGCCCCTCTTTTTCTTCTTTGCAGCACTTTCTCTTTTGCATATTTACCATCTCCCCAACATGGGCAAGTATACTTGGAAAAAATGTTCATTAGCTGTTTTTATTTTCATTTCTCTTCCAAGCAATCCAGGACTAATTAAAGAAGGAGAGACTCTTGAGATAATAAGGAAAGTTATAGATTAAAAACAGATTCATTAATTTAATTAAGATTTTAAAGTTAATTTCCACTTTATTAAAGGAAACAAAAAAAAGTGATACGGAGGCAAGCTAAACAACATTTTGAAAAAAAAAAAACAATCAGACAAATTGGGATATGGAGTGTTCTACAGAAAAATGCTTCATTTCTTCAAGCCAATGTAAGGCTAACGGGAGGACAGGGAATCTTTTAATATGACTTCAATGAATGTTTTCTCTAGAAGGCAAAATGAAAACTACTTTTGGGGACTTTCAACTGGCCTGTGCAGACTTTGTCTGCTGAACCTGGGACCTAAGAACCTGAAAGAATGGGGCAGACTACAGTCTGATGCCATAGATAGTCTTACGTCAGTTTGAGTGTATTTTTATACAGGAATGTAGCAAAGAAAGCAATGATCCAAAGGAAGGTTGCTTGAGTTCAGAAAACCATGCTCAGAAAAATATGAGCAGAAAAACATGTGTACAACCACCGGTACAAACATACAAAATTCTGACAAGAGCACCCCTTTCCCAGAACGTTCTCAGGATAAACCGATTCAATGACAATTGCCTGGCACGTGCTATAGATTATATCTGAGAAACCATGAAATCGAGGTAGAAGTCCACATCCAGTTTCAGGGTTCTATGTCCTGTTCTGACATCCAACAAGAATGAACATTTCTTATAAACTGAATGTAAATGTTTGTCACAAAATCAGGTCCAAGAATGAGTCTGGAAACAAAATGTACCTGTGGTCAAAGGCCCTCTACTTTTTCTTCTGGAGCCTGTCTCCTGGTTCCTCAAGACATTGTTCACCATGTAGCATGCTTTTGACTGTGTTCAGACAACTTTCTTGGTTCAACGTCCAATACATTACTCCCTCCTGAAACCACCCATCTCCAAAATCCATAGTTGACACTTTGGCGAGTGGAATTGTTGTATCCAATAAACCTTGGTTTAAAATCAAGCTGCAGACCTGTTGGGGCTAGCTGTTGATCCTTGCTGGATAGCTAGAGATTAAGAGATACAACAGGCACAAAATACAAAGTGGGCAATTTGAACTTAGAAGTTTTAAAGACGACTGAGAATAGGAGAGATAGTAGGAAGGGCAGCACACTGTTCCAGGAGCAGGAAGTGGCCAACAGAAAGTAAGGTCAGAATCGCACTGTGACAGAGGAGGAATTAACGAAGCACTTCCTCTTAGTTACGTGTTTGATTTCTGCTTCTTGTGGTCCTGGATTAATACTGATCCTTTCAATACCTCCCATTCTGGACTTCAAAGCATTACATACAATATAAACTTTGCAACCTTCATTGTAAACGCAGTGGTTAATCCAGAGTGTTTTAAGGATCTTAACTGTTCTTTGCATGCCATGTCTCCATGGGATCACGGGTATGTCCTGAGATCTACTTCCTTAAAGTTCTTTCAATATTACACTAAGGGATTCTTCTTCATGACATTGAAAAGGATTGTGAAAAGTTATAGGATCCCCAAATTAACTCCTTGCAGAAGATTATGGGGCTCATAGTTCTACTGATAAGAATTTAGGTACAGCTACTTCTAATGGTAGGATCTACTTATTGTTCCTACATAGCACAGGCTACAGCTTTCAATGTATCTCAACTTCAAGATATTTCAGTAACTGTAGAGCAAGTATGAACCACATATATTCAATACTATTTGGTAACCATAAAAATGAATATAATATATTTAGATCATATCACCACCCACTCCTTCCTCCAACTTAGATTTTTCTCACTATTCTTACATTGTCTAAAAACCTTTAACTTCTTAAAATTAATAAGAACTAACTTGAAATACGCTGTTAGTATTAATATTTAATAAACTACTTCTGTGGTAACTGAGAATACACATTATCTTAATTATTTAGAGAAAATACGGCAGAAGGTATTAAATAAAACTGAGGTCTATAAGTCATGACTCAGGAAAACTCACAAAAAAGATAAGACAAAAAGAAAGTTGCTTTCAAAACAGAAGGAAGATTGTTTGGTGACATCTCAGACAGTAACTGAGTACCATGAGAAATCAGGGTTTGGAGAAAATGGCCCGAACAGAGACAGAGACAGACTCAAGAAGAGAGAGGGAGCAATAGACACAATTATTCCAGCAAGGGAAATGCGATTGACACAGTGGAATAAAACACCACAACAATACGACTTCTGCTTAGCACCTTATGTATCAGGTCTGTCACTTTCCATATCCATTTTATTATAATCAAACTTCACTTCATTGTTTCTCCTGATTATGTTTTCAAGGTAGGTATTTTTAATGATATCTCCACAGGTTCTGGATCGTCTGGAGGAAAAAAGAAATGCTATGCAAATCTAAGATATAACTGAATCTCATCAGTTACACCATCTGTGGTTTTTAAAATTAGGAATATGCAGTTCAGTATTGAATGGGCTTACCGCTTTCACTAGGACACACAAGTGTGATTCAGATACGCCAAGTCTATTCCTTCTTGCTTTCTGGGATGTGTGAGCTGTTTGCCCCCACGCACACGCACTTCAATTGAATGAAAATGTGTCACTACAGGGTAAAGAGTAGGCTGGTGTGGTACATTTGCCTTTGGTTCCATCTCTGCGTTTCTTATATATCAACTCAATCACAGCCTCTCTTATTTTCCCTGTGGCCTTTGATTTCTCAAGGCATTGTTCTGAGAGTTTCCGATGAGCTTAGCCCTAACTAGTCAGCTCTAGTGTGTTTGTAGGCACCACACAATCCCCCCTCCCTTTTTTTTCCTCAAATTTCCAAATCACCCAGTTATAATTGAATTCCCACCAGGAGAAGGTTTTCCAAAGTCTCAGTGGAGAAGTTTCTGCCACGTGCTAGTCGATGTTCTGTCACTGTTACTAATTTGAGGTAAGCAGAGGCTTATTTTGACTCAGTTTAGCGAATCTCCACCCCATATCTACGGATCCCATGGCTTAGGGGCCTGTGGCAAGGCAGAAAGTTGAGACCAGGACCACGTGATATGACAAAGTCCATTCAGTTCATGACCAGGATATAAAAACAAAGAATTGTTCAGAGCTCTACAATAACCTTTGAGGGTAGTCCCCGGTGGCCTAAAACTGCCCACAAAGCTCCTACTCTCTGAAGTTCCTACCTTCTTCCCAAAACAAGTCAAAGTGGGGAAGAAGTTTCTGGCACATAGATGTGAGAGCCTTAAGAGCCTACAGCCCACTCTCTTACACTGAGGGCACTCATACGCACCCTGTCTTTTAGAAAGGTATTCTCTTTGCCCAACAGGAGGTAAGGTAGTCCCAAACCTTAACCTAACTGTCTTCTCTCTCAGCCCACTCTCACTACAGCAACGGCTTTGGTCTTTGGGGAAAACAGACGCTAAAACAAATGAGTTCAGAAGTAGGAAAGAGACTGATAAGGTACCTTCAAACCATGCCGACTATTCACAGCTGCAGAATACAGAAGAGAAGGAAGGAGGAGAGTCTTAAAAAGAGGGGTGTTCGTGGGAAGGGAAAAGGAAGGAGATATGGGAGGGTTCCCACTATTAAATCACCTCTAGTGCTTGTGCGAAAATGCCACAGTGGAGCCCACTATTTTGTACAGTTAATGTATGGTCATAAGAAATGAATGCAGCAGGACGATAATGAAAGAAAAAATAAATGACATCATAGCGTGTGAACATTTACAGGCCTTTCTCATATAGAAGCATGTATTTGCCAGCTAGTTTTGCCTCCGTGAATAATTATCTAGTATTGTCCTTTGAAGAAACAGGAAGAGATGGAGAAATAGGCAGAGGAAGACAAGTCGAAAGAGAGAGAGAAGAAGAGGAGAAATGATCATATTCAACTCTAGCCAAAGTCAAAAAAGTCTAATGGGATGCCTGAAACCAAAGTCCTGCTGAAGAATCCTGTAATGGAGTAAAGATGGGCCTGACTTAAAAGCTCTTTCCTCACCCACACTTCCACATTAGCAAGGAACAGCACGCACACGTGCACATGCGCACGTGTGCACACACACAAACACTCACACAGAGAGAGGGGAGGAGGAAGGAAGGGAGTGGGAGTGGGAAACAGAGAAAGGGTGAGTGGGGAAAGGAGGAGGGAAATTTGACACGGATGGATGCAGTGATACCACATGAGTGACATCAGCTAGGTCTGCTCTCATACTCTACACAGCAAAAGATTTGAGTGGCTTATATTCACCTTTCCTCCTGGCTCCTCTGGGGCTGTCAGCATTACTGAAATGCACATTAACTTTTATGGGCAAGGCAGGCAAAGAGAGCATCGGTAAGTGAGGTGATGTTTTGAAGATACCTGAAAGACCTGCTTGCACTCATTTAAAAGTTTCTGTTTGCTGGAGGGGACTCAACCGACCCAAAGTGAAGACAAACTTTTTTTTTTTTTTTCTATATGAACAGCGTTAATGTATAACCTGAAACTTAAGGACATTTGCATTTTGTAGCTGACTACATAACGAATCAGAAATTAGTAAATATGAAGGAGAGATCATAACAATAACTACTAGTAAAGTAGGTTCAGATTTTCATTACCGCAGAACCTATTTTCCAATCTTGGGACAATAACAGTTATCTGTGGGGCTCATCAGGGTTCAGCATTGAGTTAACAAACTCAGTTCCTGGCACTGCACTGCGTGGAGTTAGTTCTAGGGTGGTGGCGCTTTGAGTCAAACACCAACTCTCAACTTTTAAAACATTGTTTCACAGGTGTGTTGGTTTGAATAGGTATGGCCTCCGTAGACTTGTGTGTTTGCATTCTCAGTCCATGGGTGTGGCACTATTAGGAGGTGTGGCCTTAGTGGAGGAAATATGTCACTGTGGGAGTAGACTTTGAGGTTTCTATACTCAGACTCCACCCAGTGTGGAAAGAGAGTCCCCCTCCTGACTGCTTACAGAACAGCCTCCTTCTGTTCACCTTCAGATCAAGAAGCAGAACTCTCGGCTCCTTCTCCAGCACCATGTCTGTCACAGCCTGCCAGGATAATGGGCTGAACTGAAAGTGTAAACCAACCCCAGTTAAATGTTTGCCTGTATAAGAGTTGCCTTGACCATGGTGTCTCTTCACAGCAATGAAACCCTAACTAAGACGTCAAATTTTCTTATTTAAAAAAAAAAAAAAAATGAAGAACTGTAACCAGTAAGAACTGAAACTGAGTGGCTACTCTGGCAGCACATATACTAAAAAAAGAATGAATGTTTCATATCACGTAGAATTATTCATAGATCAGATGATTTAATAAGCCCTGGTATAAGTGAGATGTGTTGTTATCAAATCAAGGATCTTCAGAAACCAGATAAAAATGTTTAAGGAGTAATTACATCATAAGTGGTTTCTTAAAGCTGTAAAATAGTCATTGAAATTTTTAGAGTCAGATTTATATGGCTACAGTTTGAGGGCTTTACCTAACAAACAGTGAAACTGTTTTCAGGCAGGGTTGGTTCCAACATCTCCCCTTTCACTTTCTCTTATAAGCACTGGAAGTGACCTTCTCATTTTTCTCATCTGTCAAATAAGGATAATTACAATTGGAGTACTACAGAGATATTTTGAGATATTACCTGTGAAATACTTCATGTGATGTCCACCAAAGCATTCAATGAATGTTCTTATCAAAAAAAAAAAAAAAAAAAAACACAACTGAGGAATATTTGCCTAAAGACATAGATATTTATCGGGCTTGATAATGTTTTGAATGGAGTTCTTCAAGAAATAGATTCATAGACTGTGTATATGTACCAGTTTTATCAAGGGTTATCATCTGGATTGATTGATTGATTGATGATTGATTGGTTGATTGAGAAAAGTAGATGAGATATAATTTAACAGAAATGGAAACAGCATTAGCAACAAAGACTGGCTCCAAAAGTGGAATTATTCTTCATAGGTGCATATTAACAATGAATGGATGCAGACTGTCCTCACACACGGGGTATGAGCATAGAAGTGTGCTCCTTGGTTTAGACTAATCAGCTACTAATGGCACCGACATCTTGGAAAAATCAGTATCCTAAGCCTTTAGGAAAGATCTAGGCAATCTAACACAGCACCCACTACCGTATCACACTGTACTGCATAGATCTATTATCAGTGTATAAGACATTCTTGAAGCAGAGCTTCCAGGATAGTGGTTGATCTGTTTCTCAAAGGATATTTGTAAGAGAATGGTTTGTGAAACTAAAAACAGTCACTTCCACATACAGTTTCAGACTTTCCATTGACTGTCATCAATCCCCTGCTTCAGGAGTTCCGAGAGTGTCATTGTCCTCCGGTAGCACATCTTCAGACTTAGGAAGCATAAATGTTTAGTTAACAGTACATCTCAGAGGCTATGGTTAATGCAAGTATCTGTTCCCTGCTGAGAATAAGAAGAGTGTATAGAAACACACACACACATACACACATACACACACACACACACACACACACATCAATCTGATTGTCAAACACTATTCTATGTCTCATTGTGTAATGACAGCTATACCTCCTGATAATGAGAGGCTTCACATGACACTATTCATAGGGAAACAGGAACAAACACCAAGTCACCTAGGTTGGATAGAGAGTCAATGAAAAGGATTCCACCTTAAGTCAATTCAGTGAATCTACTGAATTCACCAATTCAACTCGGTGAAGCAATCAAGGTTCCTGGAGTCACTTTCAGGAATATGGGTGAGGGGTTACTTACAGAAACAGAAAATACACAAGGACAGTTTACTCACCAAAGTCCACTCAAGAACAGCTGGATAGCCTGTGAAAACTGGAAACCTAGAATCACTGCACAATCTGCAGTCAATTCAACATATAGAGATCGTGCAGCATCCGCTGCAAGTAGCTGCATTGGTCTGAGTTTCTTTGAGGTAGCTCAGCTGGTCACTGCTTCTCCTAGGCAGCTCAGCTCCTTTGAGCCTATTCTAAGCAGATCAGGAGATATCTAAAAGCATCTCTCTGCTGTCCTTTCTGCTTATATGTACTTGGGGGGGGGGAGGAGGAGGAGCCTTGTAAATCTGGTCAGATTCAGGGACTTCCTGAGGCTACTGAACTACTTTGTGAGCCTAATGAGTTCCCTGTAGAGTTGAATGTTTCACCTCTCTTTGAATAACCTATGTCCTGATGAGCTTCACCTGTAGATCATTCTGTCATATTCTCTCTCTCTCTCTCTCTCTCTCTCTCTCTCTCTCTCTCTCTCTCTCTCTCCACACACACACACACACACTTTTAGCATCCTATGCCTAAACAAGTTTTCATCCAAGACAGAAGGAAACAGCTCAACAACACAAGGCAGATAAGTTGCTCTTTCCTTATGTGCTGGTCTCTTCTTGGGAAGATCTTAAAGTGGTCAGGGATCAGCTGCAGCTTGACACTTTCAGAGACCCCTGCATTATGTCCACACACACACAAACACCCACACACATATACACTCACACGCGCACACACACACACCGCCTCTGTGAAGTATTCCTTTTCTTGGGAAAAGGAGCTTTAAAGTCACAGAGCAAAGAGTTCCAAGAACTGAAAGTATAACCAAGTCACCAAGAATGATACACAGAGCCACGTTTCTCCCCATTATTCTCGGGGGTGACACACTTTATACATTAATGACACTGAACGATACAGGATCATGGTCTAGAAGTCACTGGTCATTCTTCCTGTAAGATTGTGTCATACCAGAGCCTAAACTGTGGGTTGTATGTTCTGGGAGAGCTGAAGGCAACAGTTGCTAGATAATGTTTAGAGGGTAGAAACTATGATTACTACATGGCCACTGGTATTGTGAATGGGTCTGATGCATAGCTGAATGGGTCTGTTAACAGATACACCCTCTATGCCAGAGTGATGCTACATCCATGCAATATCATTGAATCAGACAGAACTAAGACGACAAGAGCAACTCTGGCTACCTAGGGTCCTTGGTATCTCTCAATGAGGCATTCTGCTTCTGCCAGGAACCTGTAGTATGTGAACACTTGACTAGGGGAGACATTAATTCTCCACTGCAGAAGTCATGACATTTGCTCCAAAATCCTAGAAGACTGGGTTATAATTCTCTCTTTCAGGATTGTCATCAATGCGACCCAATACTTTGCCCCAGAGAGAACATAGGACAATATGACTCACTTGACACTCATGGGGCATGTCGTGTCATATGATTCAAAGAGCAGTGCTGTGAAACTGGAGTTCAGAGTCCTTTACCCGCTATGAACCCATGTTAAAACTAGAAGCTTTTCCTAACACGCAAAATGGTGTATGGAATGAGCTTCCTGAAAACTTTCAAGAGGTCTGTCTGCTATTATTCTAATTTCCAAATTGTGGGAAAGAAGAGATAAGTAATTTGTCCTTCATTTTTGATGGCTGTGATCGTATGCTGCAGAGAGCTGGGCCCCCACACGGAAGCAACCTTGTCTTCTTGGTGATCAAAAACAGGTTTTGTGTTTCAACCTCCAGGTTTCATGTGTCTAAGCAAATTATTTACATTTTCATGCAGATCTAGATGTAATAATTTGAGTGCAGTGTGCCAATGCAATGTTCCATGTACTATCCACAAGGACGACTTTATTGGAAAGATAATATTACAGAGACCGAGATGGAGAATGTTCACTCGATTTTCCATCCAGAGTAAATGGAAACTGGGTTAGGAATTTGTTTCTTAGTAGGAACACAAGGAATACATTTTCTAATGGCTGGACCCAATGTGTCTGAGACCTATTAATTTGCTTTCATAAGCATACATCTGGAAGAGCTGGAGTAGACCATTGTCAGTCCCTAGGATATGTTTTGTTTTCCTAGGGGATAAAATGGAAAATTAAATGGCCATCTAAGATGGCTTCTATCTATGCTTCCTTTATGATAATAATGTCACCAATTTTTTTGCAATTTTATTTGTTGTAATTTTTTAATCATGAACACTGAGACATTTGGCTTGTTTAAATTTAAGTATAATGAACTGTAGTTTATTTCATTGGTTCCCACTTGGTCTCTTCCACGACTCAGACCTACAAACCATGGACATAATGTAAGACTTCCACCAACTCCAAAATGTGCCTGTACAATCACATATGCAGGCCTAGAGAACTGACCATTAGAGGCTCCATGTGAACCAGTCTGGTCCAGGATCCAGGTATCATACGACCTCCATCTTAGGGATTTTTGGTGTGAAGAAACATTAACTCTAATAAAGGAAAGCCTTTAACTGGGGCTAGCTTAGAGTTCGGAGGTTTAATCCATTCTCATCATGGCAGGAATCGTGGAGGCATGCAGGCATGCAGATAGGATGCAAGAGTACCACATCCCAATCAGCAGGCAGCAGGCCAGGCTTAAGCATCTGCGACCTCAAAGCCCATCCCTTAGTGACATGCTTCCTCTAACAAAGCTACACCTACCCCAATAAGGCCACACCTACTCCAACAAGTCCACACCTCTTAATAGTACCAAGCCCTATGAACCTATGGGGGGCCACTTTTATTCAAAACACCACAGCCTCCACATTATGTCATATGAGATCCATGGTGATGATAGTTTATGTCAGCAGCTATTTGTGTAGATTGTGAGGACTGACCTATTTGAATAGTTCCTTTTCTCTAAGACTGTACAAGCAAATGGCCACAGACCCACTTACAAAGACTTGGAAGAACCATGATGGTGTATAACTGCTGCGGAACTGCAGATTCCTCCCTCCTGGGCATGAGCCTCTCACAGTCACTGGTCTCTGGGATAGGAGACTTGTCTTCTCCTCGGAACACTGGTTTTAAACCTAATTTACTGACTCCCTATAGTCTAAACTGAACAATTTCTTCTTGGTGGCTAGTCTTTATCTTGTCTCTAGGAAAATTATAGGTGTTGAACTATTTCCATAGCTGACTGTAAGACAAGACTACAGCAAGTACTCCAACTTTGTCATATATCATAACTCTTCCCATCTTGCTTCTGATAGTTAAGCACTGCCACCTGGCTTTTGTTCTTTTAAAAATCTGGTCATCTCCCTTCTTCTCCAAGAGCCAAATTCTGCGATTACATCTGTTACCACTGCCTCTGACTTATAGTGGTCAGATACTACTGAGCTCCTCTGTGTCTCGAGCCTCTCACTGCTGAGTTCCTTGCTACTGTTATAAACACAGTTTTTCCTGAAATCATCCCGGAAGATAGTGTTGCTCACTTAGCATGCCAGATTCTCTGTGTGTCTTACTAATTTTTACTACATGTTTTTCCTTGATGACTCTCTCATTTCTAGTTCATTCAGGATGTCTACACCCTCTCTCCAAATCCTCAGCATCACAGCAGCGTAGTGAACACATACATACTATCTCCAAAGCTTCCTGCAAGTTTCATTAATTCAGTATTACAAGGTTCTTCCCCACTGGGAACTGCTCCCTTAGCTAACCTCAAATTTCATTTCATGCTATAAATCAGGACCTCAGACATTAGCCATTAGCTAGAAGGAATGGATCGCTTTGGTGGGCCAAAATTATTCAAAAGGATGTATAGATTTTTATTCAAAGGAATCTATAGATTAAAGAATTTCAAGTGTCAATTCAAATGTCTTCATCCCATGTCTGGTGAAGGCCCGGATCTTACACAGCATACATTCGGAGAATGAAAGCTCTGCCCCTTCTGGGGCTCAGCTACATTGATCATTCAATGCAGGAAGGATCCTCAATATTTTCTATTCCCTAGGTAGAGGTACTCCTCAAAAACTGTAACAGAGGATTTTCTGTGTCCAAACCAAGCCTTTAACTAGTGAGAAACTACCCTCAAACTGTCCTACCTACTATTGTATTCGATGTAAATTGTCCCCAGAATTTGGAGAATCTTTATAATCACTGTCCTTTCCAAGTCCCTAAACATCTTGGTTATTGCTTTTAACAAGCCTTTCCACCAGCATAAGATTGTGGTTTACCACCAGTGACAGGTGTTTTTAGTTTCAGATTTATTAATATTATATGCATGAGTGTATGTCTAAGTATGCATGCCCCACCCGTGTGGAGATGCCCAAAGAAGCCAGAAGAGAGCATTGGATCCTCTGGAACTGCAGTTACAGAGATTGTAAGCCACCTGATATGGGTGCTGGGAGGCAGAACCTGATCTTTTGCAAGAGCAGCGAGTGCTCTTAATTGCTGAGCCATCTCTCAAGCCCCAATCAGTGACAATCTAACCACCACTGGACTCTGGGGTGAATCTGGCCGGAGAACGCTTATTGGAAAGTGTCTGCAGGGCCTCCACGAGTGGATCGTGCCGTGAGCAGCTCTAGACGGAACTCCTTATCAGAGTTGCCCAGTCTTAAAACAAGGACCCAATACTGTTAGACACCTGAGATGACCAGCCATTGGTTATGGGCTGTTCCTGGAAAGGATTTGGAGTTGGACAGCTCTGTTTAAAGCCAAGTCTTGGAAAGCGACTCAGCTGAGACTCGTCAGCTATCAAACTCTCGCCATCTGGGGAAAATAATGGCTTCTGTTCCGAAGGGAAAACAAACAGTACCATAGCATCTGGGACATTTAGCTTATCTTGGTGGTAGGTGGAACTGTGACCCTTAAAAGAGATCCTCATGCTGAACAGCACAGCCTATTCCTATTATCCAACATGGTAGAGGACCTGGGAAAGGGAGCATTGTTCCTGATTACCTGTGTGAGCCAAACTCCTCCAAGTGCAACCTTAAATGATTTTTCTTTGTTGTTTTCTGGTTTCTTTCTTTTTTTTTAATTTTTATTTTTGAGACAGAGTTTCTCTGTGTAGCCCTGACTGTCCTAGAACTCAGTCCCCAGACCAGGCCGGCCTCGAACTCAGGGATCCACCTGCCTCTGCTTCCTGAGTGTTGGGATTAAAAGTGTGCGCCACCACTGCCTGAATTGTTTTAAATGTTTTCTTTTCTTGATGTGCAGTAGGGTCAAGAAGAGATAGGACTATGGAAGTCTAATCGCAGAGACGGAAGGCTAACCTAGAAAACAGAAGAAACTCCAAGCCAAAAGATGTGGACATCCTCTAGAAGCTGAACATTTCTTCGACGGAGCCTCCAGAAGGAAAGGCAACCTCCCAGCTGTTCAGGATTCTAACACACAGGATTCCAAGAAATATTTGCTTGCCACTAAGTCACTGATAACATATTTCAACACCAGATAGAACACCTACTTTCTAGTATAGGATAACTAATACTAGAAACAGTTTTTGGGTGTAGATTTACCAGTAGGGTGGAGAGCATGATTTTGTTTACCCTTACCCCCATTATCTAATGCTGGGATTGTGGCAAACAATGCCAATTGTAGGAAATGATTGAACTGCCCTTATGTAATCAATTGTGAGCTCTGTCATAGCCTCTTCCTGGGCAACAGCAATATGTTCATCCTCCAGATGTCCCACCATCTGTCTTTGTGTATTAGTCAGGGTTCTCTAGAGGAATAGAACTTAGAGAATGAATCTCTCTCTATATATATAGAAAGGAGATTTATTAGAATGACTTACAGGCTGCAGTCCAGCTAATCTGACACTGGCTGTGAGCGGAAAGCTCGAGTTGCTCAATAGTTGCTCAGTCCTCAAGGCTAGAAGTCTCAGCTAGTCTTTAGTATACAATGGAATCCTGAAGAAGCAGGATCAAATGCCAGTGAAGGAAGAGACTTTCTAGTAGGTGAGGACAAGTAGGCAAAGAGCAAACGCTTTCTTCTTCTAGGCCTCTAAGCTTCCAGCAGAAGATGTGGCCCAAATTAAAGGTGTATGTCTTCCTACCTCAAGATCTGGATTAAAAGCATGCCCTTCAAATGGATGTATCTGGAGGATATCATCCTTAGTGAGGTAACCCAATCACAAAAGAAGTCACTAGATATGCACTCACTGATAAGCAGATATTAGCCCAGAAACTTAGAATACCCAAGATACATTATGCAAAACAGAAGAATACCAAGAAAGATGACCATCGTGTGGATACTTCATTCCTCCTTAGAATAAGGAACAAAATACTCATGAAAGATATAGGTACAGAGACAAAATTTAGAGCTAAGATGAAAGGATGGACTATCGAGAGACTACCCCATTCGGGAGTCCATCCCATCATCAGCCACCAAACCTAGATACTAATGCTCATGCCAGCAAGATTCTGCTGAAGGGACCATGATATTGCGGCCTCTTGTGAGGTTATGCCAGTGCCTGGCAAACACTGAAGTGGATGCTCATAGCCAGCTATTGGTTGGAACACAGGGTCCCCAATGGAGGAGCTAGAGAAAGTACCCATGGAACTGAAGGGGGCTGCAACCCTGTAGGTGGAACAACAATATGAACTAACCAGTACCCCCTGAGCTTGTGTCTCTAGCTGCTATGTAGCAGAAGATGGTCTAATCGGCCATCACTGGAAATAGAGGCCCCTTGGTCTTGCAAACTTTATATGACCCAGCACAGGGGAAGGCCTGGGCCAAGTAGTGGGAGTGGGTGGGTAGGGGAGCAGGGGCAGGGGTGTATAGGGAACTTTCGGGATAGCATTTGAAATGTAAATAAAGAAAAGAAAGAAAAGAAAAAAAAAGCAAGCCCTTTCCCAGACCAAAAGATCTAGATTAAAGGAATGTTTTAATACTTCAAAGATCCAGATTAGAAGTGGATCTTTTTACTTCAAAATTAAGCAAGAAATCCCTCCTAGGGGTACCCTCCACTTTGGAGTTTTAGTTCCAGATGTAGCCAAGCTGACAACTGGGAACAGCCATCACATTTTAAATCTAGTTTTAGTTTCTAGATATCAGAATGAGTTGCTAGGTCATAGTGACAAAATCGAATCATTCTTAATTTTCCAAGGAAAAATTAGAATGGTGGAGAATAATGGGCTATGACTTAACTGTTTACATAAGTATAGCAGACTATCTCATCCCCAGCCCCACTGACCCTTTGAGACAGACTTCTCTATTGTGACAGACTATTCTGCACGTTGCTAGAAAAATCTGCCTGCTTTTTACTTTCTTCCCAAGACATGCCAGTTGCCTCTCTCCAGTTCCCTGAAACCATTGTCAAATGATGGCAACTGGACTGAACTGAAGGATGTCTGGGATGAATAAAGCACACCTCTGGCACTGTCTGTGAGATCATTTCTAGAGAGGATTGTGGCACGACAGAGTGAAAGACCCCTGCCGAACATGGGTGACGCTATCCAGTGAGTTGGGACCCCGGATGGAATGTAAGTGGAAGATGAGAAGTCCTGTCAAACACGAAAGCTGCACACTTGCTGACCAGGCACTGAACAGTGACGGCTGTCATTGTTGCCTGAGGAAAGGACATTCTGATTGCTTCAGCTTTTCAATATAACTCACACCACCCACTCTTCACGGAGTTTCCAGGACTTCTTGGTTGGGCTGAAACTGCATCATTGCTACCTCTTTGTTCAGAGGCTCCCAACTTCTGGAAATAAACAGCAACCAGGTTCTTTTCTTCTCGGGTACATAGATGGTCATTTCTACACTATCAATCTAACCTAAGGCAACCTAAAAGATCCATATATGTGATTGATCAGATATTTTATTGATTCTATGTGTATATACATATGTACATATAGATATGTACTATTTGTTCTATGCCTTGTTGTGTCTGTGTGACAGTGTTGTGTCCCCTAGAACTGAAGTTATGGACAGTCGTGAACTGCCATGTGGAATTGAACGCAGGTCCTCTGGAAGAATAGCCAGTGATCTTAACTGTTGAGCTATCTCTGCAGTCCATGCCCTGTGTTTTATAAAGGTGAATGTTCTATTCTATTCTTCTAGAAATCTCCAATTAACAAATATAACAAAGAAAAATGTCTCCAGGTATTGTGAAATGTCCCCCAGGCGGACAGTTGGAACCATCCAAATGTGTCTACCATTGGAACAAAGACAGAATTACAAATCATAGGACCAGTAAGAGCTATGGACTTTATTCAGCACTGCAGCCTAACTTTAAAATATAGGCTGCACATCTCAAGGAAGTAAAAGCCCCTTGTCCATGTCCTAGTACAAAGAGGTCTGTTCTATGGCTATACACCAGACTGCCATCTCTCTGGACTTCTGGAATAGAAACTACTTCTAATTAGCTGGCTGGGCTCTACTCACATATGCAGACAAATCAAATAAAGCCCAGCAAGTTGACCCAGTTTTCTTATCCTTTCAAGTATTTAAAGTTTCTTTCTTCAGAACTTTTGTGGATAAATTGCTGCTAATGGTAGTTGTCAAGGAAGCATTTCTGCTAATTAGCATTCGTGACATGTTGGAGATAGAGAGAAGCAAATAGGTGGTTCCCACAATACCCTCCTCCTTCCTTATCTTGAAGTGAAAAGCCCTTTACTCTTTGTGCTGCCAGGCCTGGGGCTCAGCAGTCCCTCCTTTCCAGACAAGAGGTCATTCCTAAACCTGCCTCTGAGAGTCCTTCATCAATAAGCCATCAGTTGCCCAGGGTCGGTTTGTTTTGCTAATTTGCAGTTCTATTTTTATGGAACAGAAAAGTAAGATCAATAGCAACCATAGGGATTTCTAGATAGCTCCACTCTCGGCTCTCACTTGAATTTGAGAGCATAACAATGTCAGCAGAATTAATTAAATTGCCATCGCTCTGTCTCTCTTAACCATCACTCACTCAGACACTCCCGTGTTAACACACATTGAAATCAGCAGAATACACATTTACATATGCACCCACCTACGCTTGAAGGAAAATATGCTAATTTCTTTCATTTGTATCTGAGGGTTTCAATCACTTGAAAGCGTATTTAAAGCATATACAGGGGTTGGGAGACAACGTGGCTTTCTCAAAATGCCAAATGTGGCGCATCTTGAGGAATCTTTGTCAGCCCCCTGAAAACATGAATCTGCCAAATGATTAATCAATAGCCTAATCAAACTTTGATCGATAACGTCAAAGGGAGAAGGATACTGTATCCTAATTAATTTGTGAGGTATGACCGAGCTGAATCCAGGAGAGGGGTTTGAATTCTGAGGAAGGAACAACGCTAAGGAGCGGTAAGATCGGGTGGTGTTTGACCCAGAAAAATGCGTTAATTTGGCTGGTCAACAGGGCAGGGAGACATGAGGGAGTACTCATGGGGGAGGGTGGTTATAGGCAGCAGAGCAAAGGGGATAGAGGAGTGTAGCTATGACTAGTAGGGCGGGAAGCATGGGAGAGTGTAAGTATGACTGGCTGAACAATGAACCATGGCAAGTGTCATTCTGAAGTGCCTGGTGCCCAGTAGAATCTTGATCAGAATTCCCTTCATCCTTCCTCGATATTCATGAATAGGGTCCAAAGATAGGACACCCGTCTATGCATGATTGATAATGGGGCTGGCGAGCTCTTTGATTACGGCCTCCATCAGTTGTTGACCTGGCATCCATGCATTAACTTAAAACTCCCTAACATTGTGATCCAGTCAGGGTTCCATCATGGATACAAGGCCATTCAAAGCCTATGCCTTCGTCTTCTTCCCCTGCTTAATACATCATAGATCTTTGGGCTCTGTGAAGTACCTCTGTGAGCCTGGGGCTCACGGATTTACAACCACTAGATGGGATCTTCCATGTGACCTCTCAGAGTAGAGCAGTCCCCCTTTTTTTTCTTTTTTTTTT
>NC_034608.1:48072655-48091996 GCF_900095145.1 Mus pahari
GCCAAGGGGGCTAAAACCATCCAGTGGAAAAAAGACAGCATTTTCAACAAATGGTGCTGGCACAACTGGCGGCTATCATGTAGAAGAATGAGAATCAATCCATTCTTATCTCCTTGAGCAGTCCCCTTTTATGTGACCTAATGTCTGCCTTCAACTTAAGGTAGAGAACACATACCCGACATGCAAAGGATAACTAATGTAAGACCCCAAAACGATCATTTGCTTCCTGTATCTATGAGGCAAAGTGGTGTCAGTTAATTAATATATGTAGATCAATAGCAATATGGCTGTCGTTATTGTAAATGCCTTTCCATTTTTATTTATTTATGTATTTGTTTGTTTCATTTTGTCATTTGACACCAAGAACACCTGCATAAAATACATATTACCATTATTCTCATTTAAAAAAAAAAAAAAAAAAAGATGAGAAACTTGGGCCACATTTACTGAAGGCAAGGCAAAGACGCCTCCAGTCCTTCATTTCATTTACCATCCACCCGAGGAGTATTGGAAGCAAAGCTGTACTGAACCACATTCAGGAAGCCACAAGGAGCCCCAGAAGTTAAGCAGCCCGCATGACCACAGCCACCATTTTAACACAGTCTAAGAAGCAAGACCCAAAGGACTGCAATGTTTCCTCGACGGCCAGAGAGCTGGGAAGCCGTGTGCAAATCTGCTCTCTGGTTATCATCTCTTCTGACTCCTGCTTCTTCTACGCCACCCTATCAACCTGCAGCGGGTCCTGACCCATCCATCCATCAGGACTCATCCTTCAGTCTCTAGCCCACTTCCCACTCTCAGATTCTCAGCATCAACACAACCACCGGCCTCAATGAGGGAGAGGGTTTGGAATCTCCGGATGGGTGGGATAAAGGAGTTAAAAGTCTGAATTTAGGATCTGAAAAGTGTCCTCCATAAACAGGACAGGATTTTTTTTTTTAGGAGTTTTGAAAAATACACTATCTTTACAAAAAACGGTGTTCTTTTTCATCCCCAGGACCTTCAGGTGTCCGACAGAGATTTCTAGGACACAAAGCCTGACAACTCAAATTGTGTATACTCTCATATAAGCTTGGCAACCTCGACAGGTCCCCAGACTCTCCTTCAGTGTGTGGGCCCGGGATTAGTACTGAGAAAGCCCTCCCTGCTTTGCCCTTTTCTGTCTTTTGTGGTTGGGCAACTGGGCTTTCATCTTTAGCAAATTGAGGAGAGACCCAAATGTCCCCTAGGCGGGAACAAAAGCGGCCGAGGACAAATGTCGAGGCTGCCTGCCACCCTGACAAGCTTCACATTTCACTTTCTCTCTCTCGTCTTTTTCCATGCTTAGCTTCCCTTTGGAAGAAAAGCTATTTTTTCCCTTTGCTGCCACGGAGTTTGGCAGGATTGATAAATATGGGGAGTCGTCTTAATAGGGGGGGCTGTCAGCAAACGCTTTCTTTTAAACAAATAAATGTGTGAAGAGAGAACATTTGAGAGGTCCCCAGAAGTTTCGGTGGGGGTGGGAGGGTAAGGGGGGGAGGGAGTACAAATGATCCTTCTCTTCAGCAATGTGGGAGTTGGACTTGGTGAAGCTCCCTTGTTATTGGAAAGTCTCACTCATTAGTATATCGGAACTAGCCTGGTCCCGTCCCTCATCTTGTTCAGCGAATGCTATTTACAGCTTCCCCTAACCCCATCCCCAGGCCACTTTTGGCTTTCTCACCATTCTTAGCCAGGCACCATTCCCTGTCTTTTTTTTTTTTTTTTCTTTTCTTTTTTTCTGGTGGGCTCCAGGTGTTGCTGTCTGTCTGAACACATGTCTGGTAACCACAGATTCTCAGGGCTTAAATAAGAATCAAGACCGCTCTCGTTTATCTCCATGCAGACAGTGCAATTTGTCAAACTCAAAAATGCCCATCGGTGTAAAGGATTTAGGGAAAGCAGAGAATTGAGTGAGTAACAAGAGACTGGGGTGTCAGATGAGCCTTTGAAGCAAACTGCTTAGATCAATCAACTGTGAGACTATTACCTGTGGCCGCCTCCTCCACCTTTAGCAGAACACAGCACATGGGTTCCTCACTCAGCTCTTCCCCTAAAGGAGGCAGGCCATTGCATCTTACACAGAGAAAAGCAGACACAGTGCTGCCATTCAACTGAAAGAAGGAACATTTCAATTGATGACCAAAACTATCATGGCTCAAATTTGGATCTTGACTCCAAAGGTTTGTGTCAATCAGTCTCATGTTACTATAACAAATTATCATCTCTTCAATGAGACTGAGGGTATATTTTCATTCGGTTTCAGGGATTTAGGTCCAGAGCAGCTGACTCTGCTGCTCAGAGCCTTGGATGACACAGGACACAAGCCATACGCATGGGCCAGAGGTCTGTGGACCTCCTGGTATCTGAAAACAGAGAGAAGTAGGAGCATTGGTCTGAACATCACCTTCAGGGCATAATTCATTGTTCTATTTCCCTCTCACTAATGCCCCTGTCTTAAAAGTTGATGTCACCTCCCTATGGCTCAACAGACTGTGGATCAAGCATTTAATAAATGGGTCTTTGAGGGACACTAATCCAGACTGTTACAATGAGTTTGTCATCGGGGTACCAACAAACATGTTACTGCTGAATACAACTCACTTGACTCCTGTGCATTAGAAGCTCCCAGATGTCTTCACGACTTGGCCAATGTTTTCTCCAAAGTCCATACTCCTCAAAACACTGGAGCCCGTGGAGGACAATTTAGTTATATGCCCATCAAACTTGGACTTTTTGTTGTGAGTTCACAATCCCTGTACAAGGTCTGTGATTACAATGCCTCGGACTACAATGCCTGTAATTTCAGGATGGGGGAGGCCCTGGCAGAGGACTGTAAATTCAAGGCCAGACTGACCTACAAAGCAAGACCCTAACTCAAAGAAAAAGATAAAGGAAAAAAAAAAACATTCTAACAATAACAAATGGAACCTAAAGAAACAACTGAAAGCTTTCAAAAGAAGCCATGTGACCTTTACCAACATTTTAAGATAGCAGCTCTGTTGATATTTTGAAAAAACAGAATTGAGGGCCAGGGGATTGAAACTAGGTATCAGTTCAGTAACCACTGCAATAAAGGAATGGTGAGGGGGCTTACCTAAATACTCTGAATGGCTTCCGGGATAGACTGCATGGGAAAAAAACTTTGGTGCCATGAAATTATCACTTCATGCAAATTAGGTAAGGCCTATGTGAAGACATTTCTAAATTAAATCATAACTATATATTTCAATGTGTCATAGAATATTTTAAAGTGTGACCTTTGTACATTGTAACACACACACACACACACACACACACGGACCATTGCTCATAGGTCAGCTGACAGTGACCAGTGGGAAAGCACACAAAGCCAGGTTACTAACCTGAGCATCAGTGAAGTCAAGAATTGAGCAAACCAATGGAAGAACTCATCCCATTAGGGTGATCGAAACATGTACGACACCTCCAAGTTTCCAACCTACCCAGAGATTCCTATTGCCAATAGTAAAACTCTCAGGTAGCAAATTTTTGGCTTCCATGCACACCAATCACCTAAAACAGCAGTTAACTGGGTCCACTTCCACTCACGTCTTGGACGTGAGCTAATAATAGTTGACTGCAGAGGTAAAATAGGAACTTGGCTTTTAACACTCCTAACCTTCTGTATGATCTCTGAAGGCTCTACAGTTTCAGAACCATGAGCCTGACAATAACTTGAAGTTTGTCTGCCAATTGCTTATAAACTGCTTCACGAGCTTTCTTCAATTCTGCTCCTTTCATCCTCATCCTTTGTCACCAGACCCATACACTAACCCTGGAAACCGGATTTCTTCTTCGTCCTCACAGCACAGTGCTCATTGGTCCTTTGGCCCAGGCTGCCCCCATAACAGTTTCACCATCCCCTATTCGTCTCAGTAACCACTAGATGCCTTTATGGCTCTGAAAAGACATTTGAAAATTAGAACTCAAGACTCTCACTAGAGCGTGGCTGTGAGCTTAATGTTCCACGGCTGAAGTGTTGAAAGAAATGTGACAGAGTTAACCATGGAATCAGCTTGGGCATCCCATGGTCAGTCAGACTCATCCTGGGAGGTCCTCCTGCTTCTGAAACACCCTGGACCCTCAGAAGAGTAGATGGTTTTAGTGACACATGAGAGATTTTCATTAAATGTTTGAATGAATGATTAGGCCAGAAGAATTGTCTTGATCTCCCATTCACTTTGGCACATCCAGACAGTTCTCATGCCCAAATTCAGTCAAATGATCAAACTGTTTAAATGTTTTTGAACACTATACAATGGGTTGATTGAATAAAATCTCTGCTCTAATCTGGGTTTTGCTTCAGAGAGTAGGGTTGATACAGAACATGAGGCCAGACTCCTGTCATCTGCCAAAGAGCTACCACAGGTACAGGGCAGACCTTGTAGATAATTCTAAACAGGCCTAGATTTATTTACAGAGATGGAACATTACCCATCGTGTCCACAGCACAGGCAAAGAAATGAAACTCCAAGGGGGAAAGATATTTGCATCTGTCTCCATGGTTACTCCACAGCAGCTAACCACAAAATGTGAAGAGGCCAAGAGCTAAGGAATCCTGTCCTCTTTGGATGGATGCTATTGGGGGCAGATTTCCCATAGAACACAGGGTCTGTCTGGCATCATAATATTGTCAGAATTACTGAGAGGCTGAGAAAGATGTCATTGCTGCACTTACCCTCTTCTTCCACTGAACCACCATTGTCCCAATAACAATCTTACTATTTCAATTACTTTTGTCTTCAAGCTACCAGTGAACATACATATTCCTTCCATCAAAACCCTTCTCAAGAACCAATCAAATTAGTGTGTTGATATTTTAGTGCTTTTCCCACCTGTGGTCCTTGCCTCTGCTGCCTCTCCCTTTAACCTATCTGGATCACTCTCTCCCTCTTATAGAAACATGCACTTCAGTGTCTCAATGGACATTTCCTCCTCACACATTCATCTGACATATGATCATTCCTAGCACTCTACCATCATCTAACTGTTTCTTTGTTTCTTGACCATTTCAGAACATAGCAAGCCCAATGAAGAGCTCATATTTACTGTTCTGTTCACAGTGGCTAATCCATGTACTTGATGCATAGAAGGCACTCTGTTTATTGCATGAATGGGCAACCAGTACAGAAGGATTAATATTTTAGAAGAGCATCTTCTTAATCATTCACAACAAATGATTTCCTCTGGGTAAACAAAAGAACCCCTGGTCCCCTTTCACTTGACCACTGTGTTTGCCAAATATCTCTGAATTACAGTTTATAGCCATGAACATATACACAATAAGACACCCAATGAGTTCTCTAGCTGAATAGGTTGTTGCATGCTAAAGAAAAATGCATAAGGCAGACAGGTGGTGTCTGCTAGGGGACAATACTTCTGTACATCTTTGACTTCTTGGCCATTTTCCTGCTCCAGGTTGGACTAGATTCACACTAGAGCAGCTCCAGTGCCTTGCAGTGGTTCAGTGTCCATCACACAGATACACATACAAACAAACAAGGAATCAAAAACAAAAACAAACAAACAAACAAAAAAACCCCCAACTACGTCTGCTGTAAGTTCTTAGTACTTTGCCAATCAGTGTTTACTATTACCCAAGCTTGATAATGCGAAGTTAAATATTAATGCGCCCACTTAAAACTAATGTCCATAATGATAATAGATGCTTTCGCAGCCAACTTAGTGCCTGGAGAACAGAATGTTATAAACATAATTTCTTAAGCTTTGTTTTATGACTATTAGTGGTAGATGGCATTAAATCTTAACTACAAAGCTTCAAGAGAGCACAGGAAAGCACCAACCCACAATAAAAATTGCCTCAAGGATAAATATGCATTGTAATATCATGATGGAAAAATTACTAAAAGAGATAGACCTGCTTCCTTTTGTCACACACACACATGTACATACATACACATACGTGCATATACATACACACACACACACACACACACACACACACACACACAGGATGGGGAGTGAACACTAAGGAAATGATGTGACAACTTCCTGTCTTTTTCATGGATAAAAATTAACTTGCTGAGGGGAATTTAAAGCAAAAATAAATAAATAAATAAATAAATAAATAAATCTACAAATAGCTAAAGAGCCCATAAAAGTGGAATAGGGAGCTATTGTGACGTTAATCTTCAGTGAACAAAATGAGCTTCTTTAAAGATCAGAGTCAGAAGAGGGCTCCAGTCAGCCCACCCAAAATAAAACACTCGTGATGTTGCTCCCACAATTCCTAGAGTGCCCCTGGGTCCGTAAGAGCCTTTGCTATTGGCCTGTACTCTGAAGCAAGGATTCTGGAAGCATGGTCTCTAGAATACTAGGAGGATTTGCTAATGCCGGACTAAGAAATATTTTTTAAATGAAATTCCACCTTTTTCCCAATAGACCTGAACATCAGGAATTGATCCTCAATCTACCACCCCAGACTGTTAGTGATTCTGTCAATGTTGAGATGGGAGACATGATGCTCTGAGCCAAGGTGGGGTGGGTCGGAAGGCCTATGCCCCCTGGGATGTAACTCCCAGTACAGCATTAGTTCTTCAACATTTCTATGAAAGATGGGTGAAAAATATTCACCAACTGTTACGGAGATGACACATTACATCACTTTGTCTGGGATGCTCACTTTACTGATCATCTTAACAAACATAAAAGAACCTTGCATTGTTTCATATATGCATTATTACAGACTTAATTATATTCCTCAAATTCAGACTATTAATCAGCCTCCAAGACCTAAGCATGTCAGAGTATTTAAAGGTAGGGCTGTAAATAGGTGATTAATTAAAAATAAGCCACTGAGATGGAATGAGCTTTTAGTCTAACATGGCTGGTGTCCTTAAACGCAGACACTATTGCATATGCCAGCAAGATCTTGCTGAAAGGACACTGATATAGCTATCTCTGTGAGGCTATACCAATGCCTGGCAAATATAGAAGTGGATGCCCACAGTCATCTATAGGATAGAACACAGACCCCAATGGAGGAGCTAGAGAAATTAACCAAGGAACTGAAGGGGTCTGCAACCCTATAAGTGAAACAACAATATGAACTAACCAGTACCCCCAGAGCTCATGTCTCTAGCTGCATATATAGCAGAAGATGGCCTAGTCAGCCATCGTTGGGAAGAGATGCCCCTTGGTCTTGCAACTTTATATGCCCCATAGAGGGGAATGCCAAGGCCAAGAAGTGGGAGTGGGTGGGCAGGGGAGCAGGGTGGGGGGAGGGTATAGGGGACATTCAGAATAGCATTTGAAATGTAAATGAAGAAAGTAATCTAATAAAATAAGTTTAAAAAAAAAAGAAAAACACACACACACAGAAGATGTTCACAAGAAAGAGTTTCTTGGCCTATTAAAAAAAAAAAGATTAGAACCCAAAAGACACACCAGGGATTTGTACACTCACAGAAAAGACCAACTGAAGACACACTGAGAAAGTGGCCATCCGCAAGGCAAGGAGAGAAGTCTCCCCAAAGACTCAACTCCTCAGGCACACTGATCTGAGGTGTTAAAGCTTCCAGGAGATGCGTTTCTGTTCATCGTGCCACCCCAGCTGCGGTGTTCTTTTGTCTAGCTTGTCCCCCATCACTTGCCAGCTCAGTCATCATCACAGGTACTTTTACAGGTTTCTCTGGGTGCTCCGGTGTGAGTATCCGATGTAACAATAGTTTCTGGTCAGCGCTCTCTTCCCTATAAGACTATCGACAGTTCATCTTTGAATCTCCCACTCACGGTACCCTCACTCAGCACAATCATATCACTTAACACAGCAAAGAAGAATCATGACTTGAATTGTTGAGTAGATTGCATTTATTTACTCATGAATCTTAATTCATACAATAAGATTGTCTATGCTGGTTAAATGTGTCAGATATAAAATCGTTCAATGAAGTCTTTGCCTAAGTTTGATCAAGTATAAAAAGACCAGAAGGAGATACAGTTGACCTTTGAGTCTTTCTAGTGTCCCTTCCAAGTCATGCGACGTTGAACATGTTTCTGACTCCTATTTGGCTGCTTTCTCAAAGTCAACTTCAGAGTGCCTTCTCCAAGGTAGATGCAGTGAGGACTAGTCAAGGTAACTTTGTGAACAGTCAGGTAGTATTGTTTACTATAGGTATTTACTACATTTACCAGGTATTATTGCTAATGAGCAAGTGCCTCTCAGAAGAAAATAATTCATCTAAAACCCAAGGGTCCTGGTTTGATTTGGGTTGTTTGTTGTTGTCAAGTTGGCACAAGCCAGTTATCTGGGTAAAGAGACCCTCAGTTGAGAAAACGCATCCAACAGTGTCACCTCAAGGCAAGTCTATAATGCATTTTGTTGATTAATAATTAAATTAAAGGGCCCCATGCCTAGCCTAGGGTACCTGGCCAGACAATTCTGGGTTGAAAAAAAATAAAAAGAAACCTATTGAGCAAGCCATGAAGAGCAAGCCAGTAAAAAGCTTTCGTTCCTGGTCTCTGCTTCAGTTCCTGCCTTGAGTTCATCCTGACCTAACATCCTACAATGATGACCAGACACCTAGAAGATGAAATAAACCCTTTACTCTCCCAGCTGCTCTTGGTCATCATATTCTTTCATAGCAAAGGAAAGTCACTAAGAGATCAAGTTGTCACACATTACTACTGACATAAAACACGACAAGTTTCCCAGATTCACAAATAGATCTGTTTCCCACCTTCCCAGTTCTCTCTCATATGACTTTCAATCTGTGCCAGGGTGGCATTTCTTATTCTCTTTTTTACAATCCTTGAAACACTTCATAGCGGCTTCCCAATATGCCAGGCTTTGTCTCTTTTATGTATGTAAGAAAAATCTCTTCCTATTGAATACTACAATTTGAAAGAGATACTTTTTAATTCTATGGTAGCAGATAATGTATTTCTTTTAAAATTTTATTTTACATGTATGGGAGTTTTCCCTGTATGTATGTTAGCAAACAGCCACCTGTGGCCAGAAAAGTATATCCAGTCCCCTGGGATTGGAGTTACAGATGTCTGTGAACTACCATTTGTGTGATGGGAGTCAAATCTGGATCCTCTGGAAGAGCAGCCAATGATATTATAACCTCTGAGCCATCACTCCACTTTCTATGATGTTATATTTCAAAGTCCAAGTCTTCATTCCTTATGAAGAAATTTGCTATTAGCCTAATAGAAATAATTAAAGAAACATATCCAGTTCAGGATATGTCATATACACCTGAATTTTTCACTATAAAATTCCATAATTAAACAATTTATCTTAGCTCTCTGGGTTTCAGTTTTCTTATGTGTCAATGGCTTACTGAAATTTTTAGTGTAAAGAGAGCATTTTCCAATATATTTTTTCTAATATCTGAAGATCAAGCTAGATCCAGAGGATCTAATTGTTAGGAAGAAAAGTAAGCTAAGAGTAATACATTATTTATATGAACCAGAGAAAAGGTAAGAGATGCAAATCAGTCAAAAAGAGATATGAGTTTTTACTGGAATAGTTGAAGCTTAGTAATCTACTTGCATAACCTAGCCTACAGCTACTGCCTACCTAAGCAGGTCAAAACCATAGAACCAAGAAAGACCATCTATCCAAAAAGACAAGACATTGTAATTCAATATATTTCAGAAAGGAGAACCTGGAACAAGCTGGTAGGCATGCTCTTCTCCCTCAATACCATGGGATGCACTCATTCTGCATATATCCCTATAGTCATAACCTTCACACTTTCAGGCTCATGCAGTCCTCAAGAATTACTCATAATGCCTGCCATTATTGCACTTTTTTTTTTCTCGTAAGTAAGATTAGCATTCTCTCGTGACCTGTAAATTCTAACTCAATTGTTAATAACTTCCCTGGAGTTTTCGTTGAATGATAAGTCCATTCAATTATTTCATCAGAGTTCAGAGTATTAAAAGTATTATGCCATATACCCTTATGAATAATAATTCCCCTAAGGATTGATCAAAAAAGTAGTTACATTTTTTTAATTAACTCAGGAAAAATCATAGGAAAGCAATAATCAAGTGACTAATCCTAAAGAAACTTCTTCCTCCATTTCTACCTCCTCATCATCATCCTCTCCCTCCTCCTCCCTTTTTCTCCTCCCCTTCCTGCCTCTTCTCCTCCCCCTTCCTTCTTTTTCTCCTTTATCACCCACTCTTCTTCCTTTTCCTGTTTGATCTCTCTCAAATAGAAATGAACAATGCTTAAAGAATTCAAAATTTTATGTCAAAAACTGAACAATGGAAATTGTAGACAAAAATTGTAATTTGCATAAAGTATTTTAAAGGCCCTATATGTGTTAATTACCATAATCAAGGACCACGCACAAAGCATGAAATTTCACACTTTATCAGACAAGTTCCGGGTACTAAACACCATGGAACCTAATTTAATCTACTAGAAAAGAAAAAAACTTACAATAAACCATTGCAGATAACTTCTGTTTTCCTCTACAATGTCACAGAGGTCAGAGAACTAAGATACACTAAAGAAGCTCACAATAAAGATGCTTATTTTCCAAAGTCTCAAAGACACAAGTGTGCCATACTTTAAATTCCCATGAGATGAATTTACTTACTATACATCCTATTTTAGAAAAAAAAAAAAAACTCAAGAAAAATTCAAGAGTGAGCAGTACCAAAACAATTCAAATACAGATAAGATTCCAAGAGGCACTGGGTAAAAAATACCATCATTTTAGTATTTGCAACTGAGTGAAGAACGTGATAATGCTGAGCGGCTGTTTCCTCTGGTTGACAGTGATCATTGATTGCCATCTTGAGTCAGCAAAGTTGTAATAACCCACAGGAGACCCTCAAAAGATTGAAGCACTAACGTTGTCTTGTAGAGAGATGATGTTGGGAGCACAGAGCTTCTTTTGCTCTCAGAGAAGTACAAGGGAAACCAGGCGTGTTATACACGCAGGGTTGACTCTTCAAAGGAAGAAATACATAACCTATTTATTGCACTCTAGCCCAGCACACAGGAGACTGTGTCAGAGGACTTCGGAGGGGAAGATGATGTTTGCACCCCAGGGAGAATGCTCAGTGGGGCCCATGTGGTGGTATATGGTTGGCTGGGGCAAGAACATTAAGGGTACTTCATTTGCATACTTGGGAGCACTAGGGTCTTGAGAAAGAACCTTATAAGGTCATACAGACAAGAAAAAGAAGTCTATCCCATGATGTTTCAGGTCCAATAGTCAGATAACCAGCAACCAACGTCATAACCCTGGAGATGCCTGAGTTTATCAGTTGCTACATGCACCAGGGCACGGCAAGCTGCACCCAGACAATCTTCTCTTCTGGGGTCTGTTGGGGCCAGAGCAAGGCAGAGGAGCAGTCAAACTCCTGTTGCTCTCAGAATGGGAAAATGTGGGGGTTTAGGCATGTTTCAACCCCTTTTCATCTCTAGGCCAGTCCTGTAGGAGTGGAGGCGGTTAATAGCCTGGTGACTTTGTGCTATCTGTATGACTGAGACCATACCAGAACCTCCCCCCCTCCAAGGCCCTTTAAGGTAACACATGTAGTGTATCCAAAGCTATCTTCATGAAAGAAGTGATGTGTTCTTTGAAACATGTTTTGATGCAATTATGCCTTATTATACACACAGGATGATTCTGTTACACCAGGAAAATTTTCCCACATTGTTCTGTACTTAAATATGCCTAATATAAGCTGCCTGGTGTCAGAATCTTGAAGTTTGAAGCAATACAAACTACTGGATTGTATTGACCTGGACTTCCTTCTTGTCTCTCACATGGGGTTGCTCTACCAGCTGTGGCATTTGAAGAGACCCCACAGGAAGAGACGACACTAAGATCTAGCTGACTCTAAGTCACTCATACCTCTACAAGTAGCCCTTCGTCTATGCTCCTATAAGTGACCCCAAATCACTTCATAGGTTTGTTAAATTAGACTCTGGGTGAAATCATTGGTTTGGCCCCTTGTTCTCTTTCTATCTGCAATGAACAGAAATAGATTCCTTTGTTTTAAAAAAAGGACATACTAATAATGGAAGGACAAGCAGAGGGAGAAAGCTCTACCAAGAAACAAGAAACAGGCTATCATCAGCCATGAAGAGCTACAGGCCAATCTTACCGAGAAAGAAGAAGCTGGACATAGAAGAATCATCTGCAAATTCTCAAATTAGTGTCATGAAAGAGTATACCTATCATATTCTGAAAGGACTCCTGGGTTGCCGTGATCTGGATTTCAGTGTCTTCCTGAACTCATGTATTGAAATGTGATCCTCACACAGTAGTAGTAAAATGAAAAGGAAACTTGAACATACATTTAGGTCATCAAAAGACGGGCAGCACAAGTGTCTTTATTTTAAATAGCTCCTTTCCTCCTCTGAGGATGCAGCTAGAAACTGTCTTCCATGTCAGGAAGCAGATCTTCACCATCTTCCCAGTTGATCAACACTTTAAAATCATTGAATTTCCAACCTGTAAAACTGTGATATCACACTTTAAAAAATGTTTTTAACTAAAATATAATACATAACTTTTCTCTTCTTTCTGTCCTCCAGCATCTCCTGTCACCTCTCTCTAACTCCAGCCAATTGCAAATTGAGAGTCATTTTGCTATCACACAAATATTATTGCTACACACACACACACACACACACACACACACACAAACACACACACATATACAAATATATAAATACAATGTGCAGAGTCCATTTTTGGTTTCTGTGTATGTATTGTATCAGGATATGTATTGTATCACTTTATATTGAACAGTCAATTAGGGAATTCATCCTTGGTAGAGTTCCTTTTCTTAGGGCATAATCCCATGAGATTCCACCCCACACACACACACACCCTAGTGCAGTAGCATATCTATTGATGTTGCCATTGCTAAGACCTTGTTTAAACAGCTATTTCTACAAGAAACTGTTTCACTGCAAACTTCCTGGTATGCTGGCTCTTATAATCTTTTCACCACACCTTTCTTGATCTTTTCCAGCTGTACATGTGACAGCAGATTAGTATTCAAAACATACAGAGAACTCAAAAAAATAAGAGATTTAAGAAACAGATGACCAGACATAAAGATGGGGTAGGACAGCTACAAACTCTGGCACAGACATATCCAGTAGAAACAGTGAGAGTCATGAAGCTGGCATAGCTGCCTAACACAGTTTCAGCAAAGATGAGCTGAATGCAGCAATCGCTGTCCTTCTATCTCTCACTTTTAGGTTTTTCTCTATGTGTTGCATTCTTAGGGACTTTCTGCATTATGAATTGTATGATCTTTTTCTGAGAAAATTATATCTGTGCCATTTTCAGGAAAATCCTAAAATTAACTTTTTTTCTGATCAGTATTTGGAAGTCTTCCTTATGCCCTAGAAATAATTAAGCCCAGATAAGGTCAGAGCTAGATGAGGCAGAAATGGTCTGATTGCTAGTCAGAGCTACAGAAGCAGCCTGATGGCTAGTGAGTCAGAGCTGTGCAATTCCCCTGACCATTGCCTGATTCACTCCCTTCCCTGACACCTTAGATCCTCTCATAGTTGCCCTGTCAGCCAGGGCCCTCCAATTCTATTCTCCATGCTGGTGAAGTCACCCCATTCAGGAAGATCGCCAGCAAAACTCTTTGATCAACAGTGATGATCTTCCTGTAAGATGTGCTAGGGCAAGGGTGGACAAAGCTTGTGGGTGTGAACAGTAAATGTCTGATGTGATTGCAAGCCATCTCCTTAAATTCACTCCATGAAATGGAGCCCATTCCCAACACTGCTCAGTTGGCCAAGACCTGAGATCAGATACGTCAGGGGCCTAGTCAGACCAAATCCTACTGTTCTGCTAAAGGAATGTAGCTCTGGAATGACTCCTGATGACATAGTGCTGTACTCATAGATCAGTTTTTGCTCTGTTATTATCAGAGAAGTATATGGGAACAAACACAGAGATCCACAGCTGGACAATATGCAGAGAGGGAGACACCTTGGAACACTCAGCCTTAAATGGGATGTCTTCGTCAAATCCTAACTCTCGGGGTTCAGGGAACCTTGCTGAAGAGGAGGTAGAAAAGAGTGTAAGATTGAGAGGAGATAGAGATCCATCACCAAGGAAACAAGGCCCTCTAAATCAATAGGATGCATAGACATATGAACTCACACAGACTGTGGCAGTGTGTACAGGGACTGCACAGATATGGTCCTGATGGAGACCCAGTAGTACTAAAGGGAGAAAATAGACACAAAACCACAGTCAGAACCCAGATCTGTCTCCAACTGATAACCACTCACAAACAAAAAATTAGCTCTCTCAGAAAGAGTCTCACTGGATATACAAACCACTCATAATGCCAGAGTCCATGCCTACCACATACCACCCACAGAAAGTAAACTCAGTAACAACTTGGGAGGTTCTTAGTCTCATAATGTTTTGCCAAGTCACTCGCTTCAAATTCCGGGTCTTTTGCAGATATATCATGGTTTCTGTTATTATGTTTTTATGTGATTCCTGTTTGTACAAATGTGTGTATGTATGTGTTTCTGTGCTTCTTCTTTGTCTCCTCTCTTTTTCTGTTTTATTTTACTTTATTATTTAGATGTTTGTTTGTTTTCCATGAAACACAGAGAGGGTATGGATCAGGTTGGAAATGGAGGTGTGGAGGATCTTGGAGGTGTTGGAGGAGAGGAAAATGTAGTCAGAATATATTAATAACAAAAAAATTCATTTTCAGTAAAAGAAAAATAGTTGAGAAAATGGGCTAAGGATCTAAACACGATGTTCTCAATAGAAGAAATAAAAGTGGCTAAGAATTACCTCAAAACTGGTTCAGCACCCTCAGCAATTAGGAAAACAGAAATTAACATAACTTTGACATTTTATTTATCCAAGTTAGAATGGTTAATATCAACAAGACAATTGACAACAGATGCTGAAATGTGAGAATGAAGAGCTCAAATTCACTGCTGGTGTGGTTGCAAATTGGTGCAGCCATTCTATAAAACAGTGTAACGAATCCTATAAAAACTCAAACTAAATTTACTGTAAGGCCCACTCTTTGGCATATACCCAGAGGACTAGACATATTATTCCACAGAGACCTGCTCAGCCATGTTTATTGCTGCTCTACTCCCAATAGTCAGAAAATAGAAACAACCCAAATGTCCTTCAACTGATGAACAGATAATAAAAATGTGGTATGTATACATTACGGAATACTGTTCAGCTGGAAGAAAATTCTAATTATGAAATTTGCAAAAAAAAAAAAGGAAAGACCTACAAAAGACTGTCTTGAGTGAGACAACCCAGGCCCAGAAAAACAAAAACCACATGTTCTTTCTCAGTTGTGGGACACACATAATGCTGAAGTAGTTGAAGTTGTTGTACTTGACCAAAATAACCACAATAGTTTGAAACCATGAGCAATCCCCATAGTTACTCATTCACCTCCATTGCCTAGAAAGTCTCAGTTTATAGTCACCACATCAGGAAACTTAAGAACTGTCTGATTTCACCCTCCATAGTGTCTTAGCTTCAAAGAAACCACTCCTGCCTTACTAAAGGTACCAGCTTTTCTAAAGCACCTGAAACCAGTGAAAAGATTCAAAGCTTTTTCAAACACATACAAAAGAGAGCCCTAAGGTCATATATAGGGGCACAGGCCTAGAATGGCAGCACTTGAGAGTCAGATGTACAAAGACCATTAGTTCAAGGTCAATCTAGGCTACACTAAAAATAAAAAAAAAAAATTAAAGAAAATCTTAGCATGTACAGAGCTCTGGGTTCATAGTTCATGGTCTCTATCTCTATCTCTATCTCTGTCTCTATCTCTATCTCTATCTCTATCTCTATCTCTATCTCTATCTCTATCTCTATCTTTATCTCTACCTCTACCTCTTAGGAATTAAGCCAATGTTTATCATAGGTATGAGGCAAGACACATGTGGTGGCATGACATAGCCAGCTTCATGTGATTCATTCATGATGAAGCTGTACACCATGAGGTCCTCTATCAAGAATTGTAGCTGGTTCTGAAAACCACCCTACTCTGTTAATACAAAATTTTCATGACTGTCATAGTTTGGTTTTAAAAAGTGTTGAGGACCTGAGATTAGCACTGGCAAGCAGAAAAAGCCTTTTAGAGGCATTGGACATTACAAAGTGGCTAATCTGAGAAGTATTCTGAATCCTACACAGGCAACCTTCCCACATGTTACATTAACTCCTTTCTAAAATGGCCACTTTCTGTTAGAATGCCACAGGCTTCCTCAAATTATCTGAATCTATTTCTTGATCATATTCCTTCTGTATTCTGTGCTTGTTATCAAATGAACTTTTACATTGTCGCTGATCAAAGTCACTCAGAACAATTCTTTAAAAATCTATGTAATGCTGAACATAAGACAACTTTTGAAATTGTAGGTTAGAATATGTACCATGTTCTGGAGCACCCAAAGGGAGATAGGAGGAGTTAAAGAACACATTAAATTCCACTTATTAAAAATCTACATGATAGATAGAGTTATGATCTCACTTGTGTAGAAATCTATAATCTAAACCAAGATACCAAGTACAAAGCATTTCTATGGAATTTTAATTTGAATGACAAACTGCTGTGCGGGGAAAAAAAACATTATAATTATAGCTTTCATTATTATGACTTTAAAATAAAGAAAGCTAAATAGTCCATAGTTGATGTTTTCTAACGTTTCGGTCTTTAAATTACTAAATAACAGACAATCGTACACTAAAGCATACCAATTCAAAATTGACCCACTACTTAATTTTCAATAAACAACATGTACAAAATATGATTAAAGTAAGGAGCCTTTTCAAAACTTCATAATAGGCAGGAAGAAAGTAAAAAGGAATAGCAGGGTATGAGTGATCCGACTGAGGAAATGGGAAAGCTGGGGATTCCTCGGGGATCTGGAGGCAGGCCATCTTAGTACAGAAAGCAAGAGATTAAAAAAGAGGAATAGCAAGATACAATTGATCTGATAGAGGGGAGAGAAAGGAGGAGCTCCTTTAGGGAAAAGGAGGGAGGAAAATGCCAAGGATGGAGTGAAGTAGGTAAAAGAACAAATATGGATGGCAGAAAAGGCCACAAGGAATCATTCTGTTAACTATTTTCATCTCCTCCAAAAATAAAACAAAAACAACAAAGCCTGTAATGCATTCAATTTAGTTAATAAATATGCATATGTAGTTTTAACCAAGTTTTCTCAGTTGGGCTGATGACACACCTTCCAAGTGTCAAAGACCACCTAACAAAAACTGCAACACCAGACATGAGAAGTCCTCTTTTGAGGTATTGGCCAGGGCTGTCCAAGGGATGCTCAAAACATGGTTTATTACAGGTGTCATCAGTTACCGCTCTCGAGAGGTAAAAGATGAGTCCGTATTACTGAAGACGCCATGTACTTTAGAAATGGGGCCCAGACACCACTGAGTCAGAAACTGCCTGTCCCCTTCTTTGAGGACTAGCTCCCCTGGTGCCAGAAGATGCCATGCAAGCTTCCAGAAGACAGAGGCAGCCAAAGTCCCAACCAGCTATTGGGCTATTGTGTGACAACGTGTTTCCTGATGAGATGTAACACCCATGTCTACCCACCTCAGGCTGGGAATCCATGGTAGATTTAAGGACAGATACCAACAAAGGCCAATTTGGTGAGCCAAGGAGCTTTCTTGAGAATATGTACAGGAATGTGGGTGATGTTTCACTTACTGGAACGGAAGTAACTCAAAGCCACCTACACTACCAAGTCCACCACAGCTTGGGTGACAGCTTGCATAACCTTGGGAACCTGGAACACACTAAGCTGGCATGGAGCACTACACATGGAGAGTGTCCTTTCCAGGTACCACAGTTGTTCTACATCCCTTCCAGACAGCTTGGCTGGTTTCAGCTTCTTTCAAGCAGCTGTTCTGTTCTCCAAACCAGTGCCGCTTTTCTCCTCTAAGGGTTTTCTTTGGAGCTCAGCGTCCCTCGCAATTTTTATTGCTTGCACTGTCAGGAAGAGACCTAGTGAATCTGGTCAGTCTTGTGGACCTCCTGAAGTGGTTTTAGGTTTCGCACTTTCCAACTTAAGGAGCTTTCCTGCAGGATGAATGTTTCAAATCTCCAAGGAGACAACAGTCACCCGTGATCCACATTAACAACCAACATGGCACAGTAAGCCTAAGAGTACAGGAATGGATCGCATTTAAGACCTGCTCAACAAGAGGGGGAACTATGCCCAGTACTGGACACCAACTAGATATCCAGTGCTAACAAGTCATGGTTGCTAGAAGAGAATCTACAGCCACTCATTTGTGAAATCATAATAATCCCTAACAACAGATATTTGTCCTTATGCCCATAGATAAGTATAGTGCTCTCTTCTCATCAGGAAAACTTCTCTATACAACAGACAGGAAACCACAGCCAATCAGTGGGTCAAACTGTGGATCCCCATCCCAATGGATACACCTACTCAGCATAGCTTTGCCTAAGGCTCAGGGAACATTGCAAAAGAGGGACCAGAAGGATTGTCAAGAGTCAGAGGATCCGGGAGTTTGCTTTGAGATTGTGTCCCCTAGTAACATCAGAAGCTACATCGATAAAGTCTCTCACCTACATGACTGTACAGATGTGATCTGAACAAGGATGGCATCAACAAACCAGCCAGACTGGATGAGGGAAAGTCCAGGAGACCTCAACCTCACAAAGAACTACAGGAAACTGAGTACAGCTGCAAGCTAAACAGGCAATCCTCCCCAAGGAAGAACACACTGATAGTTTGTCTAGTGCCAAATGGTTTGGAAGGAGGATAGGGAAGGGAGAAATGATGTAATTAAAACACATTCTCAAAAAAAAAAAAAAAAAAAAAAACTTCGTACGTATTTAAAAGAGTATTTTTCTCTTTGAAGTGATTATCAATGTACGTATTGTAAGTGTTGTCATTGTTTGAAATATTTTTGATACTTTCTTTAAAATTGGCTTTAGAGCAGAATCATTCTTTCTGAATTCCTCAGTGGTTGAAAGATCCACAGAGTGGAGATTGTTTTCTCTGGGAGTAATCATAGTTCAGGATGATGAATAGCTTGTCTAAGTGAGTAATCAAAATAGAAAAAGCAATTCTAATAGGAAAAGATTAATTTTGTGTAGTTCCTTAGATGATGACAAATTACAAGAATAAAAGTAGTTCCTTAATATGCTGAGATGCATTAGATATGAAACACTTCAGAGGGGAAAATAAGCTGCCACCTTCCTTGAAACTTACTGTTAAGAAACTACAGCAGAAGATTAAAAATTCAGGTGACAGCAGATGCTGGTGGGGTTGTGGAGAAA
>NC_034608.1:48092898-48095083 GCF_900095145.1 Mus pahari
AAAAAAAAAACTACAGCAGGAGACAAAATTAGCTAAATATTGGCACAGAGTAGTCACACAAAAATAGTTTTTTTTTCTTGGTATGGTATTGTTTTAAGACAGAGTCTCACTGTATAACCCAGAGTAGCCTTGTACTTAGGATCCTCTTCTGTTTTCTCCAAAATGCTGGGGTTATAGGTACACTACACAGTACCTGGGCCTCAGTAAATTTCCAAAGGATGAGACTATAGCAGTATATTAAAAACTATTCATGTGAGGGATGGGGTTGCCATCCATAGTCGCATCTCTGACCCATAACTGTTTCTGTCTGAAAGAATTACAGGGGTGGAAAGGGAGAGGAGCCTGAGGAAAAGAAGGTCCAGCAACAGACCCAAAGTGGGATCCAGCTCAAGGGGAGGTCCCAAGGCCTGACACTATTACTAAGGCTAAGGAGCGCTCACAAAAAGGGATCTATCTTGACTGCCCTCCAAAAGACAAAACAAGCAGCTGGAAGCATCAGATGCAGATATTTGCACCCAACCAATGAACAGAAGCACCTGACCCCAGTTGTTGAATTAGAGAAGGCTGAAAGAAACTGAGGAGAAGGGTGATCCTATAGGAAGACCAGCAGTCTTAATTAATCTGGACCCCCAAGTTCTTTCAAACACTGGACCACCAAACAGACAGCATATACCAGCTGATATAAGGCCCCCAACACATATACAGTAGAGGACTTCCAGGTCTATGTTCATTCAGAAATGATGCACCTAACCCTCAAGAGACTGGAAGCCCCAGGGAGTTTAGAGGTCAGATGGGGTAGAGGGTGGGGGCATTCATGTGAAGACAAGGTATGGTGGAGAGGAGGTGTGGGATGTGGAGCAGTTGGAGGGTGGGAGGGAGGGGCAGGGAGTGAAATATTGAATGTAAAAAAAATGAATTACAAATAAAATTAAATTAAAAATAAAAATAAAAAATAAAAACTACTATTATGTTTACAGAAGGCAGTAATTATGTCTTGAAAAGTAGGAAAGTAAGCAACTGTCATCTCATGTCTCACTATACAAGATGTCATTTGTTTACTATGCCAATAATCCCTTGCAGGTATTCAAATTCTCAATTGTGTCCTTTAATATAGTAATATCATCAGTTGATAATATTCAAAAGTTCAAGAAATGCTATAACCCCCATCAGTGTAGATAACATTCCAATTTAGCATAGTATCCTCTAAGCCATTTACTAAGACACCCACCCACACACACACAATATAGCAACAAGTATTAATAGTCCTAATGTCATAGTAGACAGAGCTTGGAAATGATATCAAAAGTATACTTAGAAAAAGGTATCCTTCAATAAATAACGTTTTAACAAATATAAGAAGGTGAAGTCATTTCTTATGTTCTTTATGAGTAAAGAAAAAAACTGGGAGTCAACATCAAAAGAAACTACAGAACATAATTAACTCATGGAAATAAACAATGTATTGAGTGAGTCATTGAAGAAATTAAGAAAGATATTAAAAATTTCTAGATGCTAATGAAAATGAAAACACAATATACCAAAACTTATGAAATGCAATAAAAGCAATCCTGAAAGATAAATGTATAGCTACAAATGCCTACACTAAAACCCAGAGCTCTCAAATAATTTAATGGTGCCTTGATAAAGCAAGAAAAAAAACAAACTTCAAATAAAAGATGGAAAAATCAATCAGCATTAATGAAATGGAACATAAAAGCAAACAAACAAACAAAAAACAATGAAAGAATCAGTGAATCAATTAGGAAACTAAGGAAAGGGGACCGTTCAAACTTAGAAGAGGGTGGGGAGACATTAAAACAGGTACAAATGAACTTCAGAAAATCATTGGACTCCTCTTGGATATAATGGACACTTTTAGCAAAGTGGCAAGTTATAAAATTAACATGCAAGAATCATTAGTTTTTCTATATACAAACATGCTGCGAGAGAAATCTGAAGGAAAACATCCAATAGACAACACAGTTTAAAAATAAAGCTAACCCTGACATAGCTCTCTCTTGTGAGGCTATGCCAATGCCTGGCAAATACAGAAGTAGATGCTCACAGTCATCTATTGGATGGAACAAAGGGCCCCTAATGAAGCAGCTAGAGAAAGTGCCCAAGGAAATGAAGGGGTCTGCAACCCTATAGGAGGAACAATGATATGAACTAACCAGTACACCCC
>NC_034608.1:48095985-48102975 GCF_900095145.1 Mus pahari
TTTTAAAATAATGTGTGTGTTTGTGTGTGTGTGTGTGTGTGTGTGTGTGTGTGTGTGTGTGTGTGTGTGTGTGTTTAAAAAGAACCTATTGTTACAAGATAACACTATACACAAAAACTAAGTTAGGGAGGAAAGGGTTTATTTGGCTCACACTTATACATTGCTGTTCATCGTTGAAGGAAGTCAGGACAGGAACAAATGGCAGGAGCCTGGAAGTAGAAGCTTCTGAAGCAAAGGCCATGGAGAGAGGCTGCTTAATCACTTGTTCCCCTATGGCTTGTGTAGCCTATATACTTCTAGAACTCAGGACCATCAGCCCAGGGATGGCACCACCCACAATGGGCTGGGCCCTCCCCCATCAATCACGAATTAAGAACATGTCTTACAGCTGGACATCAGAGGCATTTTTCTCAATTGAGGTCCCCCCTTTCAAGATAGCCCTAGCTTGTGTCAAGTTGACATAAAACTATTCAGCACAACTGATCCCTTGTCAGTTTGACACACAAACACATCACTATTAAGCCACAACCTTTTCTCTCTTATTTGTCCCCAAGATCTCACATTAAAATCATAAATAACTTTTTTTGAAAGTCCCACAGTCTACGCATTTGAACACATTAAAACTTTAGTCTTTTTCAGATAGCCAATCTCTTTTAAAAATCCAAAGTCTTTTAAAATTCAAAGTGTCTCAACTGTGTGCTCCAGTGAAATCAAAACTAAAGTATACCTACTTTACTTCAAGAGAGAAGAACCAGGGCGCACGCACATTGAAACAAAAACAAAATCAAAGTACAAAAGTGTGAATGATTCAGGGCCCAATATGTGGATTAACTCATGATGTTTCTGGACTCCTCCAAAGGGCTTGGGTCATTTCTCCCTCTGCCGTCTGCAGCACACACAGCTTACAGTCTAAGCTCAGGTCAGCTCCACTCTAGCACTTCTGCTCTTCTTTGTTGTCATGCCACGCTATTGACCATCTCCAAAAGGCTGGCGAATTCTGCTTACAACTGGGTTGCAATTTCACCTGTAGCCTCTTCTTCATGGTGCCAAGCCTCAGCTTCTCTGGAATGATCCCTTCCATCCCAGACCTTCAACCACCAAAGCTCTACCTTCGCCAATGGCATCTCATAGTGCCAAGCCTCAGCTGTTCTCCAGGACCCTTTCATGCTTTCAAAGCCAGTGCCACCTGGGAGATGTTTATACTACCAAGTTGGGCTGCCAGCAGAAGATCCAACCTTAGCCGGTTCTGGAATAGAACTGAAGCGTGCTGACTCTCAGGAAACACTTTCCAGATGATTTCGCTTCAGTGATCCTGGTCCCTGCTTAACCACCACCAATGTCTCAGCTCCGGCTCAGCAGCAGCAATTGTCCCAGGAGTAACCCAATGGTTTTACTTCAGTGATGCCGGGGTCTTGTTCTGAGTCATGACTGACTCTTCAGCTCCAGGTGACCAGAGCAACAGAATCTTAATTCAAAATAGCAAACAGCCCTGACAGAGTCTTTAAACTTGCCTCTAAAACTTCATAAGCCAGGTCTCCACTTTCTGCAGTTCTCCAAACACTCTTATCAACCTAAAGAACATCCCAGTGAGCTCTCACCACTCAATGGACTTTCTAGCCTAGAGTTCCAAAAGTCTTTCCACAATCCTCCCCAAACTGTGGTCATGTCTGTCAAACCATAATCCACAAAGTTGGTACCAACTTTTGTCTTATTTGGGGTTTCTATTGCTTTGACAAAACACCCTGACGAGTTGTGGAGAGAAGGGTTTATTTGCATTTTCATATTGATGTTCATCATCAAAGGAAGTCATGACAGAAACTCAAATATAGCAGGAACCTTGAGGGAGGAGCTGATGCAGAGGCCATAGAGGGGTGCTGCTTACTGGCTTGCTCTCCACGGCTTATTCAGTCTGATTTCTGATAAAACCCAGGACCACCAGCCCCAAGGATGGTGCCACATACAATGGACTGAGCCCGCCTCTATCAATTCCTAAAATAATTCCTTACAGTTGGATCTTACAGAGTCTTCTTCTCAATTGAGGTTCCCTCCTTTCAGATAACCCTAGCTTGTGTCAAGTTGACAAAATACTAGCCAGAATAATATATCCAAAAATATACATGATTGTCTCCTGAAGACAGCCTCTTCCACAAATAGTGCTGGAGAAACTGGATATCTCCATGGAAAAGAAGGAAACTAGGTCCCTAGCTCTCGTGCTGTATGTAAATCAAATCCAAATGGACCAAAAGCCTTAATGTCAAACCTGAAACTCTGAACCACTCAGAGAAACAAATTAAGGAAAACACTTCAAGGTATAAGCAGAGATAAAGACTTCCTAACTAGTTCTTAGTCATCAGGAGATAATGCCAACAACTGACAAACGGGACAGCAACTCTGCACAGCAAAGGAAACAGTTAACCAAATGAAGAGAAAGATGACTCCAAATGAGAGGGAATCTTTTTAAATATATATCTGACAAATAATTCCTACGTAGACTATTCAAAGCACTCCAAAGGCTAAATGCCACAAATCAAACAACCCAATTAACAAATGAAATTAATGGAAGGAAGAGATAATACTCAAAATATGAACTGAAAATCAACAATAAACAATGAAAACCACTCAATCTCACTGGTCATCAGAGGAATGCAAATCAAAAGTCCATGGTGATTCCTCTGTACCCTAGTGAGAATGGCAGTCATTACTATAGTGAGTAACAAACCCTGGCAAGGATGCAGACAAATGGAAGCCTTCCCTGACATAAGGTGGGTTTGGAAAGAACTCTGGTCCCTATGGAAATCATCATAGAAGTTCCTCAAGAAACTAAATAATAATGATACATGTAGCCCAGCTACATCACTCCTGGATATTTACCCAAAGGACACCCAAGTCAAAATACCAGAAGGACAGTTGTACATCAATGTTTACTGAAGCACTTTTCACAATATGGAAGTTGTAGGAGCAGCCTAGGTGTTCAACAAAGGGAAAAGAAGGCTGTGCTATATTTACACAATGGAATTTTTCAGGCCTAAGGGAAATGAAGTTATACCATTTACAGGAAAATTGACATAACAGGAGACAATCATAGTAAGCGAATTAAATCAGTTTCAGAAAGACAAATATTACCTTTTTCTTTATCTTCGATTCCTAGATAATATGCAGATACATAGAATCATGTATGTGTGTATATGGCATGAGAGTAGATGCAAATGCATCAAAGGGAATAGTGGGGACTATTGGGAAGGAAACAGATAAAAATGAAGAAAGAAACATGACAGAAATACATTCAAGATAAGTTATATACTTGCATGAAATGTCCTTGTGTATTCTTTATGTACAATGAATATACAGTAATTTTATATATATATAATTGTGTATATATGATATCTCTATAGAGAAATGATAGATCATACATACATACATAAGAAGATAGATACATGCATACATATATACATACATACATTAATAGATAGATAATAGATAATTGATAGGTAGATGATAGATAGACATAGATAGATAGATAGATAGATAGATAGATAGATAGATAGATAGATAGATAGATAATAGATAATTGATAGGTAGACATAGATAGATAGATAGATAGATAGATAGATAGATAGATAGATAGATAGATAGAGATAGACATAGATAGACATGGATGGATGAATAGATAGATAGATAGATAGATAGATAGATAGATAGATAGATAGATAAACAGATAGATAGAGATAGACATAGATAGACATGGATGGATGAATAGATAGATAGATAGATAGATAGATAGATAGATAGATAGATAGATAGATAGATAAACAGATAGATAGCTGTCTCTCCCCCATCTTGCTGTCTCTGACACTTTCTTTCTATTTGGATTTTTCCCACACTTGTTAAATTATACCTTTAAAACTTTGCTTTTACTCTGTACCTCCTTCTGGCTTCTGGGAGAGACTTTTGTAATTTGATGTTAATGGCATATTTTGGACTGTAATCTCCATTTCACTTATCTAAAGTACTTTTTTTTTCTCCAAATTTCTCTTCCTTTCCATTTGGTCCAAGCTGCAAATAATAATAATTTCCTCTAAACTCCTACCTTTGTGGCTTTGTATAAATTCTACATTACTCCCATCTCTGTCCCCCATCCAGACCCTTTAGAATAACAACAACAAAAAGCCTCTCATTTTAAAGAAAGTTGGGCTATTCATTATGTTATGTGTTTAGGTGCCGTGTTTATCATGTGCCAAGGTTTCACGCATCTTGGCATCAAAGAGCACTGCTTTATTGTGACATTTTCAAATGGAAACTACATGACAGTAGCAGTTTCCAAAGAACTCTCATTTACCTTGGCAACGTTTATGAGTGGTGGTGGGGGTTGGTGAAAATACATAAAACCACTGCTTTGAGCAAAACGCTACAAGGATTATTTAGCAAACAAGCTCACATATTAGAAGGTAGAGGGAGAAAGATTGCTTCTACAGACTAAATTACACTTTACACACAGTCACTGTTGAATGGCTTTCTCCAGAGGTTACATTTAAATTATAGCTCGTGATAAGCAAACGTCTCAGAATTTGTGCGAGTTTGAATTATGCATCTAACAGGATGCATGTTTATGGGAAGAAGTCAAGTCTATAGATTGCTAAATTGCGACAACACTTGAAGGAGACAAAAATAGCTATAGTGTTGGACAATGCAGAAGCTTGGAGATAGGTCACGCTTACTCTCTAGTAAGAAAATGGCTTGGTAATTCCAGGCCTCAGGAGGGAATCACCCTTTGGCTTCATTTATAGTCATCCAAATACCATTTTAGTTCTGTCTCTTTAGAAATATAATTTGATACCTTATGCTTAGAGAGTGGACCTAAAGTAAGCACAGTGGGTAAGACACAGGGGTGGGCAGTTGGATTAGGCATATTGATGAACATGCAACACCAGGGATAATGTTCTGACATAAACAGTATTCAATCTTTTCAGACAATGCCTCTCAATGAGCCTAATGCTGCAGAGACTTGATTCAATAGGATGGGGATGGGGGGGATAAGCAGGGGTCCACCCTCACAGAGGCAAAGGGGATGGGGTTTCAGGGAGGGACTCTGTGAGGGAGGGACAGGCATGTGGAGGCAGCATTTGGGATGTAAATAAATAAATAAATAAATAAATATAATTTAAAAGAAAAAGAAATTAGACAATGCCTTTCTCCCAACCATACTATCTTGAAGTCGGGTGAGTGGGTTGCAAAATAATGTGTCTTCTTTATATCCATATGTGTCCATGCTTCATAAAGGTAAGGGAGGGACAGAGCAGTTTTCACATTCCATATAACTCAAATATTATGTCATTCAGTGGCTGGTATATTATGCATTTCTTCTGTAAATAGTTGACAGAATGGTTCCATAGATTGGAAATGTTATGATATTTCATTAAGAATTATAATCATTCACATTGGAAATAAGAAATAAATAAAGGTACAGTCAGTGCAGGATCAGAGCACAATCAGAGCTTTTATTCACTCATCCGACAACAAGTATTTCCTATGATGACCCCAAATCCTCCCTTGGTAAGGAAGACAAGGAAGAATAAAGTACTGACCAGTATACTATGCAAGCCAAAGGAAGAAAATAATTGAGGGGGGAAAGGCCACACTCTAAAACTCTTGGCATAGAAAATTCACAAGAACATCTCTCTCTCTCTCTCTCTCTCTCTCTCTATATATATATATATATATATATATATATATATATATATATATATATGGGTATGTGTTAGTTAGTGCATTACTTTGGGCTAAGAAATGTTCTGTATAATCCCATTTATATAACAGCCTTCAAATGACATAACTATAGAGGTGTTTTAAATAAAATTTTCTGTATGGAAAAAGAACTATGTATTATACAGATTAACAGGCCTGTAGATGACTGATAACTAATTGATACATAGATGACAGATAGAAGATAGATAGAAAGAAAGATAGATAGATAGATACAGAGATACAGAGATAGATACAGAGAGAGAGATACAGATGCATAGTTATCAATGAAAAATATAGAGTTGAATGCAATTCTAACACTTCTCGAGAATGAAGAAAAGAATGGAAAGGATTATCCATGGCTATGAAATGATCTTTATTGAGGTTGAACTAATCTTTCTGACCAGTGGAAAGGGACCATACAACTCTATGTGATAAAATGGCATAAGATTTCTTATGGACTGAATTGGGTCCAACAATATATTTATTCAGTCATATATATATATATATATATATATATATATATATATATATATATATATATTCTCAAGTCCTAATCCCCAATATTTAGGAGCTAAGGACATTCATCCTTCTCATAAGAAGTCAACTATGAAGTCTGAAAACAACTGAGCGTGTGGCAATGAATATTTATTCTCACTGTACATATGAGCACATCCTCAAGAAGGGGAAGAAAATGAAAGAAGTGGTTTTGAATTTCCAAGTAACTCTAACACATTTATTCATATAGTCTCATTATCTTTATTCACCATAGCCAACTTAAGGAAGTAGCCTATATGTGTATTAACAAATGAACTGATAAAACATGGTATATGTAAACAATGGATTATTTTTTCAGCTTTGGAGTGATTTGAATAAGGAATATGTCCTCCCCCGTATTCATCATGTATTGGAGTGATTTGAATAAGGAATATGTCCTCCCCATACGTTCACTGTATATTTGAAGCCTTGGTCCCCAACTGGCAGTGCTGTTGAAAAAGATTATGGAACCTTCGGGGTATGTTGACTTGTGGAAGGAAGTTTCTTACTTTGCTGGTTTAGAGCTTCTCCCCATTTTTTAACTCCTCTCTGCATCCTATGAGTGAATGAAATGTGACCTGCAAGCTTCTTGCTTCTTTCTCCTCCATGAAGAGTCTGTCCCTCTGGAACCATGAGTAAAGTTTTACTTTTTAAAGTTTCTTTTGGTTGTACTATTTTACTGTTACAACAGAAAGGTCATCATTATAAACTTCA
>NC_034608.1:48103080-48106716 GCF_900095145.1 Mus pahari
GGGGTATAGGAAACTTTTGGGATAGCATTTGAAATGTAAATAAAGAAAATAATAATTTTAAAAAACTGAAGGAAAAAAATACTACATAATTTCCAGAAAAAATATAGAAAGAACCAAGAGTCATAGATAGACAGATAGATAGATAGATAGATAGATAGATAGATAGATAGATAGATAGATAGATAGATAGATAGACAGATAGATTCTAGATTCTGTACAGTACAGAAAATATGTGATATCTCTATTAATTCTGACTTATCTTGCTAAACATGATGACGCCTGGTTCTACCATTTTTTGAAAATTACATAGTATTATTTGTACATATATTTGTATGAATATATATGTATGTATATTATTCATGTCTAACTACATGATGCCCTGAACTGTCTCAGGGTATAATTCCTCCATCATCATGAAAGATAAGACTGCTGGTGGCCCTCAAGCACTTAATCTCTCAAGGCCCTGATCCCTCCTCAATCCCTCATCTCTCAATTCTTCAATGATCATGGCCCAGAACCAAGCTCAAATAACCCATTTTCATTTATTACTTACTGTTTTATGATACTGCATTATTAGTGACAGAAAATGGGGTACTGTACCAAGAAATTAGTGACAGCTGGAAAAGGCTTACAAGACTCCTCTCCTGGGGGGGCTTGGGAAGATGCCCAAGCCCAGAAACACCTTGATATTTGGAAATCTATTCCCCACCACAAAGAAAAGAAAATTTTGTTCTATTGTAAGTAAGCTAGGTGGTTTATTATTATAGCAGCCTGGGGAAATTAAAAGAGAACTAGATGTATACACATGTGCAAATAAATGCACATGAAACTGGTAGGTCTGAACAATATCACTGAGTAGATTACAGTGCCCCACTGTAATTGTACAACCAATACTATAGGAACCTGGGGGAAAATGTACAAGATTTAACTGTATTGTTTCTCCCAACTACATGTGAACCTGTAATTATCTCAAAACAAAAGGCGGAGGAAAGTGGGCTGACTTCAAGTACGTATTAGCTCCTCACATTGTCCTTGAGAAATAAACCAGGAAAATACATCAACCCCAGTTTTAAAATGAGAAAACTGGGCTGGTGAGATGGCTCAGTGGGTAAGGTGCTAAATCCCCAAAATCAAGATGATAAGAGAGACAGACTCCTGAAAATAGTTCTCTGTCCCTCCGATATCTAGCTGTATACTGTGACAGACACAAACAGACACACACACACACACACACACACACACACACACACACACACACAATTAAACATAAAAATTAGAAAATCATGGCTCCCCAAAATTAAACAATTTTCTAAAATTCACAAGGATAGTAAGAAATTCAGTTTTTATCTACGGCCTTATCTATAGTCTGTGTTCTTCACGTGCGCACATCAATTGTTAAGATTTACTAGAGAAAATAGAGACTTCCAGTTGGTAGGGGGTGGTGCACAAGGTCAGAAAACCACTAATTATTGCAGAAGAATGAAGATGAAAAAAAAAACCTCACAGTGGAGATGGAACCCTTGCTGCCTCTTCTTCCCCCAGGGAAAGGAGAGCTGGTGCTTGTCTGTATGATCAACTAGGGATGATGTGGAGAAAGCTGCTCCAAACCGGTTCTCAGAGAAGAGGCCTCAGATCTCGTGTGGTCAATTCCCTTCTGCAGAAGAAACACGAGAGTTTGCTGCGGAAGATCCCAAAGGCAGATCAGGACAGGAAGCTCTGAAGAAAGGAGCCTGACTGAGTCAAAGAACCAAGAATTTATTCACCACCAAACCAGCAGGCATCAGGCAGACTCGCACAAGCTTGCATCCAACAGTGTCGGGAAGAGGGAGCCATTTGTCAGCATCATTACCGGCTCCGCCCAGCTGTTGGACACATCTCGTGAGTAGCCTAGGTGGTTTATATGGCTGTGGAAGATGCAGAAATATAAGCAGCTGTAACTTAATTTTAGAAATAAAGGAGAAAAGGGGTGAACGCCCTACACACACACATACACACACACACACTCCTTACCAAGGCTCAATAGAAAAATGAGGGAGAGATGCCGCAAATTAAATTAATTTGCACACATGATTAATTAAATGCACATATATGTAAGAAATGATGGACAAAAGATGGTAGCAGTGTCTGTTGTGGGGCTCTTAAATGAATATAGAACTATTTCCACATGAGAGGGTTTACAGACATCGAAAACCTTCCCTAACCATCTCTGAGCAAATGGATTAGGAAGAGAGAGATGCTAAGACGCCCACTCTTAAGGAGGCTGTGCAGCAGCAGGCTTACAGGTACTCACGCACAGTTTCAGGAAATCTTCCCCAGATCCTGGGTTTTTACAGTCACCATCGATTCACACTTTCTGAAGAAGGGGGCTTTACTAGTTGACAATTCCCTTGGGCAAGTCAGCCAGTCTCCTCCGCGAAAGTGGGAAGCTGCCCAAATGAAGTCTGAAAAACTTTGAGCCGGAGGAAAACTGGAGCGGGATCCTCAGACACTTGGCTGCTCCCTCGGCGGAGCCACTTAGTGCTCCTGAAATTGATAAAAGGAGATAGAGAAATAAATGCACACAACCCCCATCTGAGGGATCATCTTTCTGTGGAGCTGGCTTATTTGTCGACTCACAGGCTACCTGCCCTGAAATAAATATACTTGTGGAGATATTATCCTACATTCTCCTGGGAGTGGAAACAGTCCAGGGATATGTTAAACAGTCATTTAAGTTACACAAACTGTGACCGTCCTCACTGTCACAGCTGCACAGAGAGATCATCGGTACGCTTGCACGTGATTGGCTGAAAATGAACTTCTCAGGTTGTCTTCCATGCCCATATTTCTTAATGCCTAGCAGGAAAGAGAATTGCCTAGTGATTGGGTTAAAGTCCCGGTTCTGACTCAGATCCTGTGGCGTGAATCTCGGCACTGCGTTTCTCATGAGCCTCAAGGCACCACTGAGCTGCCAACTCTCAGAACATATTTTGTGCGCACAGCAACAGGCACACAGCTCAGGTACACTGGGGCTGTTTTCAGGATGTCCGTGTGAATGTGTTTTGCTCCTCTGTCTGGTATACATACCTACCTGTTGGTTTGCTCAATTTGACCATGAATGTGAAACAGGTTAAAGCAGCTGAAAGAGTAATGCAAGTTGCCCGTATGGCCATCACCTTCTTCTGTCTATCTGTGTGTCACAATTCTGCCTCTCTGTTTCTCCCTCATTTATTCCTCTCTGTTGTGCACACGCAACATGCATACTTTCCATTCTCCCTTTGCATTTTTTATCTTTCTCCTTTCCCTCTTATTTATTTCTTGCTCCCTCTGCCTCTTTAAGTATGGGTCTTTCTTCTCCAGTCACATGAAGTTGAAGATACAGTGATTCTTCACTCACTTCATCCTGCATCTACCAAGGATAAAGCTAATTTAAATGCAATTGTTACACATCAAAAAATATACGGTAATTCTGTACATTAACTAAGAGCCAGTGCATATCTGGGGTACCCTGGATTGTTCCTATACTGTCCTTTGTAACTACTTTAAAAGAATGATGGGTCATGGCTTAGGAATTGCTTTAACCGCTAAACAGATCCTCAACTCACTTCTCTCTCTCTCTCTCTCTCTCTCTCTCTCTCTCTCTCTCTCTCTCTCTCT
>NC_034608.1:48107051-48133582 GCF_900095145.1 Mus pahari
CTCTCTCTCTCTCTCTCTCTCTCTCTCTCTCTCTCTCTCTCTCTCTCCTTCTCCCCTTGTTCTTCTTCTTTATCCCCTTATTTACTCTTCTTTGGCAATAGCCATTTTTTTTAAGTCACACAACTATCTCCAGCGACACCTCATATCTCTATCAGTCTTTCCTTGTGTCTTTGAATGACCTCCTTGCCTAGATAATTTTTCCTTTGGAGTCTCATACTATAGCCAAGGCTAGTCTGGTCTTCACTATGCAATTCAGGTAGCCTCAAACTCACGGCAGTCCTCTCTACCAGGACTCCAAATTGCTGGGATACTACAGGTATGCACCACTTCGAAGAACTATGCCTCGATCCTGGAATGGATTCAAATTAAGTTCCTTCGGCTGAATCAAGCTCACAGGTATGGGACTCGCTTGACATTGTGTCACCTCGAGATCATGCCGTTAGCTCATCCCACCGTGGATAACACTACATTCACTGGGTTACAATGTCACCTAGCACATCTCTTTTGGCGAATGCACGTTCCCTTTGAATAACTAATCTGTAAGGTGATACATTTGCCTTCTGTGAACATTCTGCTTCCAAACAGTTCATCTAACAGCCCTGACTGCTGATGCTCGCCTGAGTCGAGGAAGCATCTGCTCTGTGTGAGATGAAAGGTGGATTTTTTTTTTAATTCTATCATTCTTCTACATGTATTAACTAATAATATTACTGTACTAAAGCTGGGCCCAGCCTGACATTTTATTCATTCCACATGCTGTAATGGATTATAATCATTATTTTTTTTTGATCTTCAGACTCTGCCAAATGTACTCAGTGACACCTCTTCAAACTGACTTTTCTGTCCCTCAGATAGAATCTCATTAGTCTCTGAGTGCTTTCTTATATCATGTCACAAGCTCTCCACCAGACACTGCCTGTGCTGTCCCAGCCATTTCTTGGAGCTGCTCTGCTCTCTATCCTGGGTAAAGATAGATCTAGTGAGCTGAGATCTCTCAGGGGACTCATTGTCATTTGAGGGCTCTGCTTTTGAGCAGAGTTCACATTGGTTTTGCTAACTTGAATTCTGATTATGGGAGTTTTAATTTTTTTACTCTCTCTTAGGGAAAAAAAAACCTTGACTATATTAACTTATTTACTTTAGCCTATTATGTATACATCTCTTTTGTGTTTCATAGATTTATTTATAGTCTACCATTTTTACTGCTACCAGTAACCGGCCTGATGAAGTTTAAGATTTCGTTGAAGACATTTTCCCCTTACAATAGGTCTTACAAAATAGGTACAAATTGTCACCCCTATGTCAGTTTGATTTAGATTTTGTTTTACTTCTTATACTCAATTTCAAGTAAGTTTTGGAATGTGTCAAATATACACTTGGTCAAACTCAAAACTGGATTCTCAGAGGGATTTCAATATACGCACACACACTCACTCACAAACACATACACACACACACACACACACACACACACACACACAAACTGTTGGTAACCATTTCTATTGGTTGCTAGTTTATCTTCTCTGTGTTTCTCTTTTGTAAAGGGTGAGTTTAAATATTGAGTGTAAGTTCATGTTTCTCACCTGAAGGACAACTTTAGCACATTTTGCTCTGTGACTTGCTTTCCCCTTCGTCATGCTACCTACTGGCAACTAGCCTTGGTCCCTGAGCACTACACTACTACACAGCCTTCAGAGCTGCATGGAGCTCAGATTTGGGGATGTGCTAGAGTTTACTCAGGCAATTGCTACTGAGGATCCCTGGTTGCTTCCACACCCTTGGCATTGCAAGTAAAGCCACACTGAGTAACTAAGAAGATACCCATTATGTATCCTAAGGACTCTCCTCAAGATAGATTGTGGGACTCCGATCAAAGACTAAACGCAATTGTGTTGGATGCTGATAAATCCCTCATACAAGACTTGTTCCTCGGCAAATGGCTAACTCCCATGTAGGGAAGTCTGTTTTTCCAGGGTCTCGCCAACACACAGGATTGCTAATGTTTGAATTATTTAGAATATCATAGATGAGAAGTAGTATATCTGAGCATCGCTTTCCTGAGTAAGGTTAAGATCTGTTCATAGGCTCCATGGCTCTTTGCCTTGCTTTTCCTGTAAAATACATTTTATCTCTTTTGTTCTTTTATTCACTATGTCTTGAGTCTTTTGCTTAGTTAATATGTCTATATAAATGTCAGGTTGTGTATACTTCATGACAAAAACATTACCAGAAGTATAAAAACCAACTGTTTCTTCATGGTAAGAGGTCTATTTGAGACCCTACTGGCCCTGAACATACAGAGACTGGCCAACTTCTGCCTGCCTCCAGAGGATTGAAAGTAAAGGATATATATCCATGCTTGACAAAAAAAAAAAAATCCATTTTGCCATGGGAACTACAATAAGTTTAAATTTGCATTTTTATTACAATCTGCTTAAAAACATATCAAGTAAGAAAAAACTTAGTGGAGTAGGGGTAGACATGGCTGTAGTCTGAGAGACAGGTTTGTATTTCTCTTACTCTCTGGAGATTCAGGGTGAAATGAAGAAAGTTGCTAAAGGTAAAAAGGGTTTAAATCATAGTCTATAATTCATGTATTTGACACATGAAAAAACACAATATCCAGACAACTGCAGAATATATTCCTACATGAAACGGGTAAACATGAGTTCACAAAATAATATAGAAAACATAGTGCACCTGTGATGAATTATGTAACCACCACCATGAAGACACGGCTTCAGGTATCAATATACCAGGACCATGGAAACAAACACCTAATATTTGCACGATTTTCATCTCAAACAGATCGATCATGAGAGGCAGATGGGGCAATGAGGCCATGTGATGGTTTAAATGAAAATGGCCCTATCAGCCCATAGGGAGTGGCGCTATGAGGAGGTGTGGCATTGATGGCATATGTATGGCCTTGTTGGAGGAAGTGTGTCACTGGAGGTGGGCTTTGAGGTCTCAGATGCTGAAGCCAGGCCCAGTGTCTCATTCCGTCTTCCTGTTGTCTATGGATGCAGATGCAGAAGTTTCAGCTTCTTCTCCAGCACCATGATTGCCTGTATACTGCTATGCTTCCTGCCAGGATAATATTGGACTAAATGTCTGAACCTGTAAGCCAGCCCCAATTAAATGTCTTCCTTTATAAGAGTGGCCATGGTGAATCTTCACAGCAATAAAACCCTAACTAAGCCAGGCCACATGGCTAGATGAAGACACTGCACTGTCCAGCCTTTGGCTTGGGATGGCATCTTTATGAGCTTCTGAATAAAATAAGTAATCAGAAAAATTGTGTGACAAGAGCCAGAGGTTGTCACTGATGCACTTCTGTGTGTCTCAGGCGTAGAGCAGACAAACCAAAATAAAACCTCAACACAGGAAAGCCAAAAAACAAAATAAAAAATAAAAAATAAATAAAAAGGACAATGGCCAAGGGAATGAGAGGAGGAAAGATTAACAGAGATAAAAATAGACATTAATGAAATAAAGTAATAACATAATGAAAACAGTTGAAATGATCAATGGAAAAGAAAAGCTTGTTCTTTGAAAAGATCAATAACAGAGACAATTCTTTGGAGAATATGATCAAGAAAATACAGAGAGAGTCGATACTGTGCCAGAATGTGAGTTAAATGCACAATGAATCAGATTTTGACTTAGGGAAATACTGTCCAGTTTCGCCTGGAACATACTATGCTACCACAGAAAGCAAAGATAATTTTTTTTCTGTGGTCAATAAATGTATATTTAGCTCCATGGCCCCAAATCTATTTCTGAGTGTTTTCAAAACTTTGTATGTACCAAGTCACATATGTTCTCTAGGTCTCAAGGGTTAGATTAGGCTTTCTTCCACTAGGAGAATGGGACAGAAACTGGTGTGCTTTCTCTTTGCCCAAACATTTGGTCTACATCAGAAAGAACGAGGAGAAGTTTGGACACATAACTTCAGAATTCTGAGTGTTTTTCCTGACTACATTTCCTTCCTCCTGTTTAACGATGTAAACAAGAAGTTAGAATCATTAGTGTTTTACCTCTTCCCATTAAGATATCCAATTAAAAATTATCTTAATGAATAGACATTAATATCTGGCAATGACTGCTCTGACCTCCTGTCTAACCAGCCCCATTTATGTCTTGTTTGATGAAAGTTCTCCGCAGCTGCAAAGCAAAAGGGCAACCTGATTTATGAACAAGACTTATTGTCACAGCAGCAGATTTGTATAATGAGAAATATATTAAATCTAATGAAGGGAGAGCGTGCCTACCAAGGCAGTAAGTCTGCGTTGTGATTAAGTGATTCGATATCCCTCAATGGATTAATTTAGAGAATGCATCAGGGTACAGAGCTGCTGCTGGACCCTTTTGCTCTCGTGACAAATGCTAAGTAATGCATCACGATGTGCATATGTATTGGGTTTGTAAGGTGGGGTGACAAAGTACAGTGTCATCCAAGGAACCTGTACATTAAGAAGATGGATCCCAGAGATGCCTATGTCCTACTGCTAGAGAATCGGGTAGATCTATCAACAATGTCATCTTTTAATATCTGCTTACAGGAAAGCATTTACTCTAAAAGAACCACACACTTTTACCTTTTAAACCAAGCCCAGCTCACCGAATCTTGACAGACACTAAATGCTGCCCACATTAATTCCCACTCTAGTCCTCAGCAGGACTGAAGTCAGACACAGGACAATCAATCATGAGCTCTGATTTTTTTAAAAATAGGAAAACATTACCTATTCTTTAATTGTCTTCATTTGTAAGCTCGTACAATCAGCAGTGCCATTTACTGGATCTTGAAGCAACAGCGAACCTGTCAGTACTCAGCAGTTACCTTTCTTCAGCTTGGAACAAGTCCAGTTTCTTGTTGTTTCTTCCCTTTGTGGCTACATAAAGCAAAGCTCTACCCACCGTCAGAGAGCATGGCACATTAAAAATAGACCAATTCCAACACAAGTGTGCACCCCCACACACAACTTATAGAAGAAAACAGCTGTCATTTTAAGTCCTTGGAGTCACGTGGACTAAACTACGGCAATCTGAACGCCTACAGGTAATAGATTGAAAAATTCGATCATTCCCCTCCCCCATCCCTTTATTCTCCGCTACGGGGTCAACTAAGAGAAAAGCACCTTAAGCTGAAGAAGTAGAAGGGAAGAGCTTGGTATCCAACAGCCTTCATCAGGAGAAATGGGGTCCTGTGTACTCACAAATCCTGTCAGATGACTCAAGAGAAATAAAATATAACTACAGACTCCTAATGGCAGTAACCAGGAGAAAGGAAAATGAGAGCTCTGTCTGAGACCCAGGACAAGAACCTCTCTCTCTTACACACATGGCTCTGCTTGGCCTCCTTTGCTTGTTGAAGGCTTATTCAATGGAGTTTTGCTATGGGCAGGTTTCAAAATCTTTAGGGGATGGGGCCTATTGCAGATATTAGTCATTAGGAGTGTTTCCTTGAAGTCTTGAATCATAGCATCCTGGTCTCTTGCTCTCTGTTTTCTTTCTTCCTGTCCTGGCTATGAAGGGATGGTTTTACTCTGTCCCCTGTTTCTGTAATGATGTGCTTACTACCTTTGAACAGGCCTGAAGCAACAGAGGCAGTAGACCAAAAGCTGTCAACCCATGAGCCAAAAGAAACCTCATCTCTGTGTAAGTCGTTTCCTGCCCACTTCTATTGCTGTGAAGAGACACCGTGACCAAGGCAACTCTTATAAAAGAAAACATTTCATTTGGGCTGGCTTATAGTTTCAGAGGTTAGTCCATTATCATGGCGGGGAGCATGGTGGCATGCAGGCGGAGATGGTGCTGGAAAAGTAGCTAAAGGTTCTGCATCTTGATGGATACATAGGCAAAGAGAGAGACACTGGCCCAGGCATGAGCTTTAGAAATATCAAAGCCCACCCCCCCAGTGACGTACTTCCTCCAATAAGACCACAGCTCCTAATCCTTCTAACTCTGTCAGAGTTCCAGTCTCTGGTGAGAGCATATTCAATTACAAGAGCCATTAAGGACCTTTCATATTCAGACTACAAGTTAGTTGCCTCAGGTTTGTTTGTTTTTTTTAATTACAGCTCCTGAGCTCCTGAGTCTATCCTTTTAAATATTCCATATTTAAAATCTGTATCTTTACCTATATTGATATAGATGTGAAGGAGACAGGAAAAGTGGGTTGAAAAAAAGATATGCATAGATTCCTACACAGATAGGAATGAAATTTACATGTGAAAGTATAGATAAAATAAGATACAGATATTGATACGGAAATGTAGACATAAATCTTGATAAGCTCCTAGGGGGAAATGTATACATAAAAGCGGGTGAGGAGGATTCAAATGCAAAGAACGGGACAAAGTCACCTCTGCTTCTCTCTTTAAGAAGTCATTTTATATTTTAGACCCTGTGGGGTTTTTTCCCCATTTTATGGAAATGAATAAGTAAATGTTTTTTACTGTGTTTTGCTGGTTCTAACATCCAATAATGCAGAGTGAAGTGTGGAGACGGTAGAATATGGCAGTAAACATATTTGATAAGGAACACTGACCAGGAAGGAATAATGATGACTGTCGCTCCCTTCTTGGGAAGCAGATTATACAGGAAGGATGCCGGCATTCTTCCTCTACTCAGGTATAGAGGGTGACATGGGGAAATGATCCTGAGGGAGTATCTGCATTAAGTCGACCTAATCTCTTCCACATTCTATTTTTGAACCTCACAAACTTTTGGTTGAGAATTTCATACTTCAGCACTGTGTCAGCACTGTCCATCCATAACTCTTCTACCAGCTACTTCCATATCACCTCTACTTCCTTTGAAACTTATAACCTCTTCTTTAATTATTCACACACATACAGAGAAAGAGAAAGAGAGAGAGAGAGAGAGAGAGAGAGAGAGAGAGAGAGAGAGAGAGAGAGAGAAAGAGATAAGGGAGAAAGGAAGAGAGAGAGAGAGAGAGAGAGAGAGAGAGAGAGAGAGAGAGAGAGAGAGAACACCTAAGTGTGTTTCACATTATCAGAGGGAAGTTTAGCATCTCTGGAGGAAGCTGTTTTTTAGTGTGTGTTTGTTTGTTTGTTTGTTTGTTTTTCCCCTCTCAGAAGCCGTTAATTGCCTATTGCTCTTCATCTACGTATAGGGCATTTCGAGAATTCCCCCATCCATGTTTATTGTCACATTCTTACACCAAAAATAATTATTCTTTTTTTGTCATTTCAACAAAAGCAAACCAAGGCTTTTTTGACATTGTGTTTGTTTCTTTTTGTGAATAAATGCATTTTGGGGATAACTGGTCCATTTTATTCTTCCTTCTTCTATGCCTCCTTTTGAGAAATACCGTGTTCCATGTTGTGTTTTAAGCATTGCTCTCTGCTATATTTGAAGGGCACAATGACATTGATTGAGCATTTAACCTCTTCAGTCTTTCTTTTCCCTGTGGAAGAATGAGGGTAGAGGTTTAAGCACAGCAAGATGCTTCCAACTCATATTAAGTCATTCAGTGGAGGCTCAGAGGATGACTCAGCTGGAAAAATGCCTCCTGTACAGTGTGGGATCAGGGCTCTGATATCCAGCAACCATGTGAGTGCTTAGCAAATGTGGCAGCCCAGCTGTAAGCCCAGTGCTCAGGAGACAGAGACAGGATCCCAGGAAGGAGCTGTCTAACTGGTAATCAAACTGGTGATCTCTGTGTTCAGTGGAGAGACCCTGCCTCGATATATGAAATGGATAGAGACATCCAGGGTCAAAGTCTGACTGATAAAGATACACACAGGTCTACGCTTAGAAATGTAAACATATGGGGCTGGAGAAATAGCTCAGCAGTTAAGAGTTCCAACTGTTCTTCCAAAAGACCTGAGTTCAAATCCCAGCAACCACGTGGTGACTCACAACCATCCGTAACAAGATCTGATGCCTTCTTCTGGAGTGTCTGAAGACAGCTACAGTGTACTTACATATAATAAATAAACTTTAAAAAAAGAAATGTGAACATACATATACACGCATTCCTATCCTCACAAATGTGTTCAGGAAAAAATACAAAAAGCACACTTTGTGTCTGTGTACGCATATTGGAGACTGGAAGAAACAAATATGGGAAAACTAGTAAGCTATAAATGTGAAAAGAATGAAATAAAACATTGGAAGTAGCTGGTGACAGTGGAAGCAATTGTAAATGGGTATGGTGTTGTTCATTACGGATCTTTCCTTGCAAAAGAAATAGAGAGCAGGATAAGATGGCAGAGAGGAAGAGGAGGAGGAGAAAAACAGGAAGAAAGGAAGAGAATGCCTGCTCCATTGGGCTGAATATCTTCTCATAAGCATCTATGTTGTGCACACAGTTCTCTCTATAAATAATGACTATGGGCTCCGTGTGATGAGAAAAAGACCATCCATTTTCCTGAAGGAGACTTAGCTGTCAAAACTCAAATTACCAAATTATTGAGAGGTGGCTGTGTGCTTTTACGGCAGGCATCTCAAGAAGTACATTAGGACTTCCCCACAATACAACATATGCCCTCATCTCTGACTTAGACTGTGTGCCCCCAGGAAGCTGGCATTAGTCATGCCACTGGTGTGGCTGAGGCACCAGGTCTTCAGGACTCACCAGCAATGTCCAGCAAGGCGTCTCAGAATGGGGACAGATGCTCATGAGACACCACCCATCACACTCATAACCTCCCCCCTCATCCTTCTTCCATTCCCCAGGGTTCTTCTAGGGTCTCAGCCTAGACCCCCTTCCCAGGAATCAAACTAAAGAAAAACCCCTTCGACAGTACTGCTGTCCATGGAGAGTCTGGAAAAGGAAGACTAGAGAAGCCAAACATTGATAAACTTAATTAAATTTCTAATGAAAACAGAGGCAGCCCGCAGTGATTACTCTCTGAAACTGAGACTAATATTGCAATTAGGCTAATTCATCCCCTGATGCTCCAAACACAGTTAAGGGTTTAAGCCATATTTCTTCCTTCTTGTCAACAATAGGTTTCCATCATTTTGGAAGCTGGTTTTGGCTTTGAGCACAGGATCTCCTGGGCTGCTTTATATGATTTTTGTATGTGGCTTGTGTCTGCCTGGGGCTTTCCAGACAGCAGGCCGAGTTTTCTCACCTTTTCCTTTTCTGAGATGATAGGAATTGTGTGCATCTCACAGAAGCCCCATTTCAGAGGTCCTTAACTTTGTCTTATCGCCCACTGCCAAATTAATTCTCCTCAGAACTTAAAAACAACAACAACAACAACAACAAAATGGTTTCTTCTTTTTTTTTTTTTCCTATTGACCTATGTCTTAGTTATGGTTTTACTGCTGTGAACAGACACCATGACCAAGGCAACTCTTATAATTTAATTGGAGCTGGTTTACAGGTTCAGAGCTTCAGTTCATGGCAGTATCCAGGCAGGCATGGTGCAGGAGGAGCTGAGAGTTCTACGGCTTCACCTGAAGACTATTGTTACCAGAATATTCATTTCCAAGCAGCTAGGACTAGGTTATTAAAGCCCACAGCCACAGGGATACACCTACTCCAACAAGACCACACCTCCTAATAGTGCCACTCCTTGGCCCAAGCATATGCAAACCATCACACCCTATAGATGAGACTAACAGATACAATCCATCTCTGATTGTCACCACAGAAGGAGCAGGTTCAATCAGCTGAAATTACTGTTCTCTCTTGGGGTACATCAGATAGAAGTTAGCCTGTTGGCTGACACCAAGCAGAAGAGAATAAGGCTAAAGGCTGGTAGAGCCAGGCTAGGCTGTTTATGGTCCACTTTTACTACTTCCTCCTTGCAGAAGTTACTCCCCATTTCTGAGCCTATGTTTCCTCATGCATGAGATGAGAATAATAACAATTTTCTCAGGTTCTCCTTATGGGTCAGCCAAACCAAAATAGCTCCTTTGGGTTGTGTATTGCTATATGCAGGATAATAAACGGCACCTTACCTATCTTGCTTCACCTCACCCTCTCAAGACCTCACTAGGAAACGGAAATCACAGCTCATAGGAAGGAAAAAGCTTTGCCCACGTTCTCAAGCAGAGCCAGGAGAACGCTAAGCTGACTGCCACATCTGCTCTTCCTTTCCCACAAGACCTCAGGATGTTTTCACTTCTGGGAAAGGCCAAAACTGCAGACTGCAGTCTACTTCAAAAAGCTGTTTCGTTATCCCCATTAAATACACTTACTTGAAGTGATCAGTCAGAAGGAAAAGGTGTCCCACATAAGTCTTCCTCACTCCACTTTAATGAACACATAAAAGTCATTTGTAATGAGCACGTTGTTTATATGTCAATGGGATTATGAACTGCTTGAAAATAGTTTGTTTTCTTAATTAGATTAAACAGGCTTCTTACAAACTCCCTGACTTTATTGATTTACTTAATGATCCCCCTTTTTTTTTTCATAGATAGTACAAACATAAATTTTAGCTGGGACTGGAAACAAATTATCTTAAGTTCTGAATCAGTGGGACCTTAATTAATGAGGCTTTACTCTATACCACTAGTGTGGCACAGACATTTATTTTGTGCAAACAGTCATAATGAGCCACTCCACATGTGGCTGTAGAAGATGACCTCACCTGGCTCACAAGAAAAGGAGTTGCTTTTCTTCTACTTCAGCTCCAGCCATATAAGGTAGCAGCTGCTTTGTCAAGTACGGATTCAGTTAGGCGGCAGCGCACAAGCATACTTGAAGTGAGACAAACTGCAGGGAACAAGGCCCTACAGAAGGGACAAGCTCAAGGGGGAAAGCACTGAAATTCCTATCCTGGCAGCTGCTTTCTCTAGGCCAGAAGCACCATTACTGGTCCTGACGGCCATGTGCTTCCTAGGAAAGGTTTGCTTCCTACAGTGAAGGTAAGAGCCCTTAAGGATGCAGCAACAAGTGAGTTCAAAGCCAGCAATGATTATATTAGCCCAGAAACTTAGAATACCCAAGATACATTTTGCAAAACACAAGAAAACCAGGAAGGAAGACCATCATGTGGATACTTCATTCCTCCTTAGAATAAGGAACAAAATACCCATGAAAGGATGTAGGTACAGAGACAAAATTTAGAGCTAAGATGAAAGGATGGACTATCCAGAGACTACCCCATCNGGGNATCCATCCCATCATCAGCCACCAAACCCAGATACTANTGCACATGCCAGCAAGATTCTGCTGAAGGGACCCTGATATAGCGGCCTCTTGTGAGGCTATGCCAGTGCCTGGCAAACACCGAAGTGGATGCTCACAGCCAGCTATTGAATGGAACACAGGGTCCTAAATGGAGGAGCTAGAGAAAGTACCAAAGGACTGAAGGGGGCTGCAACCCTGTAGGTAGAACAACAATATGAACTAACCAGTACCCCCTGAGCTTGTGTCTCTAGCTGCATATGTAGCAGAAGATGGCCTAATCAGCCATCATTGGGAAGAGAGGCCCCTTGGTCTTGCAAACTTTATATGACCCAGCACAGGGGAATGCCAGGGCCAAGAAGTGGGAGTGGCTGGGTAGGGGAGCAGGGCCGGGGGGGNGGGTATAGGGAACTTTCAGGATAGCATTTGAAATGTAAATAAAGAATATATCTAATAAAAAAAAAAAGGTTCCCTAAGAAGAGATAGAAAGAGTGGGGACTTAGATGGGAGGAGAGGATCTAGGAGAAGTTGGGGAAGGAGAAACTGTCATCAGAATATATTTGTTTTAGTTAGGGTTTTACTGCTGTGAACAGACGCCATGACCAAGACAACTCTTATAAGGACAACATTTAATTGGGGCTGGCTTACAGGTTCAGAGATTGAGTCCATTATCACCAAGAAAGGAGCATGGCAGCACCCAGGCAGGCATGGTGCAGGAGGAGCTGAGAGTTCAACATCTTGTTCCAAAGGCAAACAGGAGAAGACTGGCTTCCAGGAAGCTAGGACAAAGGTATTAAAGCTCACACCCACAGTGATACACCTACCCCATCAAGGCCATACCTTCTAATAGTGCCACTCCGTGGACAAAGCATATACAAACCATCACAATATTGTATGGAAAAACTCTATCTTCAATAAAAGAAAATATAGGGGATAAAGGGTGATTCCAACCTGGAATTATAAAAGGTAACAACATCTGGCACAAGATGCCATATCTATACATAGACATGTGCCACTGCGACCACCCTTTAGGGTAAGGCAATTAAAAAACCAGTGGGAGGTACACACAGGAACTGACACATAACCCTACCACTCAGACTTACACCACTGCTTGACTAGCAGTCACTGAAGTGAGCCTAGAAAAGCAACTTACCCTCTTAAAGCCATCTCCCCCATGTGTAAAATACTGAGATTAAAAGTAGTGCTGTACTTCATAAAATTGTCGTAAGAATTAAATTATGTTTAAAAACATGCTTAGCCAACTGCCTGGTACACAGTGCTCATAAATGCCAGCTATCGCTGTTATTTATGCTTTTTAAAACTCTTTCACATTCCCAGTTTCATCTGAATTACGCAAGCCTAGCGCCAGACTCAGCATACAAATACAAGAGCATGTAGAACATGTCACTCTTCTCTTTGGTATGGTCTCTCCATGTTCCAATCTTCCATTAAGAGGCAGTCCAGATAAGGCTGGTGGGCCAGCGTACTATAGTAGTGACCATTTTGTGTCTTCTCTATTCGGGTGAAAAAGGACCTCAGAAACCTCCCCACTAGTTTAGCGTTAAAAGATTTCAATAAGTGAGCATCATGACCTGTGGTCTTGGCTATCTCTTGGCACAGAGTTAACTTCCCTGAGCAACCACGGGAAGCAATCCTGGGTTAGCCTTCGGGAATTCTATATCTTTGCCTTTTCTGTGCTATATCTTAGTAGAACTTACAACAGGTCCCTCCAGCAAGTCTACTGACACAAAATAACTGACTCATGTTTACCTATTTTAGGCTGTCTCGCTGAATACTGTATACCCCTTGAGGTCTAAAATGTTGGCTATACCCCGTTCACTATCCCTAGAGCTTCTAGAATGATATATGCATTAAAAAACCATCCAATAAGCACACATTGGTTCATTAAAAGAAACAGTCAGTATTCAGAAAATAAATGCTGTCTTGTGTGGTTAAGGGCACTGTGAACCTTCATTTATCAGTCTTTAGCTTCAAGTAATTTGCATGTGATTAAGAATTTTTTTTTTTTTTTTTGGTTTTTTTTTTGAGACAGGGTTTCTCTGTGTAGCCCTGGCTGTCCTGGAACTCACTTTGTAGACGAGGCTGGCCTCAAACTCAGAAATTCGCCTTCCTCTGCCTCCCAAGTGCTGGGATTAAAGGTGTGCGCCACCATGCCTGGCTGTGATTAAGAATTTTATGGAACTCTTCATCTGAGATGTTTCCATTTGCAGTAGATGGTGATTAACACAGAGTCCCACAATTGACAAACTTGCAGAGAACAAAAGACTGCAGGATGCTCGGCCCTAAATGGAACATGTATGTCACACCCTCCCCTCCCAAGGATCAGGACAATTGCAGGGGATGGAACCACTGCAGGGACACTAAAGAGACAAACTCACAGCAGTTGTGACATCATGTACAAAATCTATACAAGTTCAAGTCAGCAAAATTATATGTGTGTGTGTGTGTGTGTGTGTGTGTGTGTAGTAAAAAATGAGGCCATGAGTTTGAAAGAGATCAGGGGAAAGGGTTCAATGGAGAGTTGAAGGGGGGAAATGGAAAGAAAGGGCTGTAATTATGTACTTAAATTATAATTCAAAAATTAAAAAGAAATAAAGATGATGAAGGTTTTTAAAACTTACATTGGTAAACTTTTGAACCTTAAATATTAGTGATAAAATATATTAAAATAAGCTGAGCGGTGGTGGCGCACACCTTTAATCCCAGCACTTGGGAGGCAGAGGCAGGTGGATTTCTGAGTTCAAGGCCAGCCTGGTCTACAAAGTGAGTTCCAGGACAGCCAGGGCTACACAAAGAAACCCTGCCTNAAAAAAAAAAATTATAAAATAATCATTCTATGGGGGCAAGGAGGAAAATTCCAGGCACATTTCCACTGACTTATCTCTCTCTACTGAGGAATAACTTACTGAGAAAGATGTCTATCAGCTGGGGACACAATGAATTTACTATTTCCCCCATTGGCTGTATACTGTATTAGACAGTCTGGCATCATAAAGGATATCAAATAAAATGCACGTGACAGTTGAAATTTTTAAAAGAGTTATTTGGCAACTGCACCTACCTGCTTGTTGTCAGTGTAAACCTGGTTTGCCAAGGTGCAAAGTTAAACCAAACAAATCCTATCCCTTGCAATTAGATGCCTTTAAATAAGCTAATATAATCAATTATGTCTTTTAATTTTCCAGACAGCACTTACAGGGCTTAATTTTCTGCTCCTACACCTTCCAAATTATCTTCAGGTGAAGTTTGGAATCTAATAGGAAAATGTAGCACAGTCGTGCAGATATTAGCCATGCTGAATCCTCCACGCACATGTCTTCTTACACCAAATGCAGCAAACCCCAGACATAGAAATGAAATGCTCATAGAGAAAAGATGGGAAGTCATGAGGCATTTGCTTTATTTTCCTATGTTATAGCATGCATATCATCCCATGCTAGATTGTCCTCAAGATTGTATAAAACTGTTTTCACTATTGATAGATTGCAAGTACATAAAAAAAAAAAAAATCTGTCTTCATACCCAAATCCCACTGGGAGAGAGCTAGTCAGCTAGTCAGTCTCCCAGGAGTGCTGACACACCTGAAAGCTCAGGTAAGACCAACACTTCTGCTCTGAGGGACACCCTCCCCCCCCCCCGGAGCCATCAGGACACAGGAACCAAGGAACAGCCAGGACAGAATCCATCAGCACCCAGGAGATGACCCTGTGCCACAGTTCTCCATACCCAAGTTCTGCCCAGAAAGGACCGGTCTCCCAGGAGGGCTGACACACAGGCTTGCAGGAGGGACAAGCCACAGTCAAAGACAGCAAGATCAGCTAACACCAGAGATAACCAGATGGCGAAAGGCAAGGCAAGAACATAAGCAACAGAAACCAAAGCTACTTGGCATCATCAAAACCCAGTTCTCCCACCACAGCAAGCCCTGGAAACCCCAACACACAGGAAAAGGAAGATTCAGACTTAAATCACTTCTCATGATGATGATAGAAGACTTTAAGAAGGATATAAAAACCTCCCTTAAAGAAATACAAGATAAAACAGGTAGACAGGTAGAAGTCCTTAAGGAGGAAACACAAAAATCCCTTAAATAAGTACAGGAAAACACAACCAAATTGGTGAAGGAATTGACCAAAACCATCCAGGATCTAAAAATGGAAAAAGAAACAACAAAGAAATCACAAAGGGAGACAACCCTGGAGTTGGAAAACCTAGGGAAGAGATCAGGAGTCATAGATGCAAGCATCATCAACAGAATACAAGAGATAGAGGAGAGAATCTCAGGGGCAAAGGATATCCTAGAAAACATTGATACAACAGTCAAATAAAATGTGAAAGGCAAAAAGCTCCTAAACCAAAACATCCAGGAAATCCAGGACACAGGTCTTAAGTAATAAGGACTATAAGGTAATAGGATACCCTTTATCCTTAGGTTTGGAGAAAGCTAGAAGACAGTGAATATTCCCACCTTAAAGGATGAGTAAATATCTTCAACAAATTATAGAAGAAAACTTCCCTAACCTAAAGAAAGAGATGCTTGTGAACATACAAGAAACCTACAGAACTCTAAATAGATTGGACCAGAAAAGAAATTCTGCCTGTCACATAATTGTCAGAACACCAAGTGCATAAAACAAAGAAATAATATTTAAAACAGTAAGGCATAAAAGTCAAGTAACATATAAAGGCAAACCTATCATAATTACACTGAACTTCTCAACAGAAACTATGAAATGTAGAAGATCCTGGGCAGATGTCATACAGACCCTAAGAGAACAAAAATACCATCCCAGGCTACTATACCAAGCAAAACTCTCAATTATCCTAGATGGAGAAAACACGATAAACCAAATTTACACAGTTACTTTCCACAAATCCAGCCTTACAAAGGATAATAGATGGAAAATGCCAAGGAGGGAAACTGCACCCTAGAAAAAGCAAGAAAGTAGTCTTTTTTCAGTAACCTCAAAAGAAGATAGCCACAAAAACATAATTCCACCTCTACCAACAAAAATAACAGGATCAACAGTCACTATCAATTCTCCAATAAAAAGACATAGACTAACAGACTGGATATGTAAACAGAACCCAACATTTTGCTGCATACAGGATCTTTACCAATCCTACATCTGATAGAGGGCTAATATCCAATATATACAAAGAACTCAAGAAGTTAGACTCCAGAGAACCAAATAAATCTATTGAAAAAATGGGGAACAGAGCTAAACAGAGAATTCTCACCTGAGAAAACTCAAATGGCTGAGAAGCACCTAAAGAAATGCTCAACATCCTTAGTCATCAGGGAGATGCAAACCAAAATGACCCTGAGATTCCACCTCACACCAGTCAAAATAACTAAGATTAAAAACTCAGGTGACAGCAGATGCTGGTGATGATGTGAAGAAAGAGAAACAACACTCCATTGCTGGTGGGATTGCAAGCTGGTACAACCTCTCTGGAAATCAGTCTGGAGATTCCTCAGAAAATTAGACATAGTACTTCCTGAGAATCCAGCTATACCACTACTGGGCATATTCCCAGAAGATGCTCCAACATGTAATAAGGACACATGCTTATGTTCACAGAAGCCATATTTATAATAGCCAGAAGCTAGAAAGAACCCAGATGCCCCCCAACAGAAGAATGGATACAGATAATATGGTACATTTACAGAAGGGAATACTACTCAGCTATTAAAAACAATGACTTCATGAAATTCATAGGCAAATGGATGGATCTAGAACATATCATCCTGGGTGAGGTAACTCAGTCACAAAAGAACATACTTGGTATATACTCACTGATAAGTAGATATTAGGCAAAGAGCATGTATTCACAATACAACTCATGGACCACATGAAGCTCAAGAGGAAGGAAGACCAAAGAGTGGATGCTTTAGTCCTACTTAGAAGGGGGAACAATATATTTCAAGGGAGTAGAGGGTAGGAGGGACTTGAGAGGAAGAGAAGAGGAGAAGAGGAGGAAAAAGAGAAGCAGAATCAGGTATTGGAGGAGATGTACAAAGGATCAGGAAATTGAACAGAGGTGTGTAGCAGTGGGGAATGGAGAACTGGGGTAACAACCAGAAAGTCCCAGATGCCAGGAAAGTATGAGCCTCTCAGGACCCAATGAGGATGACATTAGCTGAAACACAGCACAAAGGGGAGGGAGAACCTGTCGAGACCATATCCAGAGGTTAGGCATGGCCCCCCAGTTGAGGGATGGGGCCACCCACCCATCTCCAAAATTTTAACCCAGAATTGCTCCTGTCTAAAGGAAATACAGGGACAAAGAGTGGAGCAGAGACTGAAGGAAAGGCCATCTGAGACTGCCCCACCTGGGGATCCATCCCAGATGCAAACGCAAACCCAGACACTATTGCTGATGTCAAGAAAAGCTTATTGACAGGAGCCTGATGCAGCTGTCTCCTGAGAGGTTCTGCCAGATCCTGACCAATACAGATGCCGATGCTCGCAGCCAGTCACTGGACTGAGCACAGGGACCCCACTGGAGGAGTTAGGGGAAGGACTGAAGGAGGTAAAGGGACCTTATCTGGTATCACTGGGAGGTAAGGCCCTTGGCTGTGTGAAAGCTTGATGCCCCAGTGAAGAAGAATGCTAGGGAAGTGAGGCAGGAGTGGGTGGGTGGGTAGGTGGATGGGGGATCCCCCTCATAGAAGCAGGATAAGGGGGAATAGGATAGGGAGTTTGTAGAGGGGAAACTGGCAAAGGGGATAACATTTGAAATGTAAACAAATAAAATATCCAGTTTTAAAAAAAAAGAAAGAAAGAAAAAGAAAAAATACTCCACATAGGAAATATGCAATGCAAAAATAACTACTCAAGAAATAAATAGGAGACATGGTCTGAAGCATTTAGAAAGACAATTCCCTCAGAGGAAGAGAGAGAGAGAGACAGAGAGAGAGAGAGGATTATAGGATTTCAGTAGCATAATGCAGGTATTCCACTCTATGGTAGGAGCTTATGTGAGAGTAAGAAATATAGTTTGTAAACTGCTGCAGTCATTCAGCAGATAATATAGGAAGTAGGTGAAAACAGGTAACTGTCTACACAAAAAAAAAGATCCATTCAGAGAAGGGGCAAGGCCCACGGGTAATCTTGGTATACCTGAGAAATATAGACATGTTGGTTAGTTTTCTTTTTCACTGTCAATTTAGCAGAACCTAGAATCCCCTGGGGGGTGTTTTAATTAAAGAATCACCTTGATCCATGTCTGGGAAGGGTTATCTTTTGATTCCTGTAGGAGGACTCAGAACAGTTCAGACAACTCCATTCCCTGGAGAGAGGATCCGCTGTAGAACAGGAGAGAGCTAGAGGAGAGCAGAAGCAACAAGCTGGCAAGAGAGATGCACTGGTGCCTTTCCACTCTTGACTGTGAATATGTTCACAGGCTCCTTGAGCTCCTGCCTTGAAGGACTTGATGGCTAATTCTCAACCTTGTTTCCAAAGATGGAACTTCAACTGTAGAACTCTTTCCATCAGACTGGTCTGTGACTATATCTGTGGGGGAATGTTCTTGATTACCAACTGATGTAGGGGGACCTAGCCCACTGTGAGTGGTACTGTCCCTAGGTAGGTGGTTCTGAGCTGCAGAAGAAAGGTAGCTGACTGTCTTAGTCAGTGTTTCTATTCCTGCACAAACATCACGACCAAGAAGCAAGTTGGGCAGGAAAGGGTTTAATTCAGCTTACGCATTCACATTGCTGTTTATCACCAAAGGAAGTCAGGACTGGAACTCACACAGGGCAGGAAGCAGGAGCTGATGCAGAGGCCATGGAGAGATGTTACTTACTGGCTTGCTTCCCCTGGCTTGCTCAATTTGCTGTCTTATAGAATGCAAGACTACCAGCCCAGGCATGGAGCCACCCACAATGGGCCTTTCCTGCTTGATCACTAATTGAGAAAATGCCCCACAGCTGGTTCTCATGGAGGCATTTCCTCAATTGAATCTCCTTACTCTGTGATAACTCCAGCTTGCGCCAAGTTGACACACAAAACCAGCCAGCACACTGGCCATGCACTGAAAGCAAGCCAGTGAGTAGTGTTTCTCTGCTTCAAGCTGGTGCCTTGAGTTCTTACTTTGTCATCCAGCAGTGATAGGCTTCACCTGTAAGAGAAAATAAGCCTTTTCCTCACAAAGGTGATTTTGATTATGTGTTTATCACAACAACAGAAAGTGAAAGGAGAGAGAAAGCAAAAATTCATCAGTAGTGCTCTAGGACCCACATGCTTGGCATTATATTTAGTTTATATCCACCTTAACATTTGTTAAGAAACGTACCTCTCTTAACAATGTACCCTTGACAGCCAACCTAGACCATCTCCAGAAGATCCTTCAAGTACCAGTGCTCAAAACGACTTAGTATCAAAGGTGCCTTGTTAAATCTCTGAGCATCTTGTTCACAGTAAGAGGATGTCTTTAGATCACAGTTAAAAGCAACTTAGAGAGCAACAGGGAGTAAGGAAGTCCAATCTTAGTTCTACTATCATTTTGCCACTATTCGTCTTAGTCTTGACCATATGACTTTGAAAAGTGGCACTAGCCATTTTGAAGTTGTCATCACTAAGGGTCCTTCTAGCTCCCATTTCCAATGAATTAACAGGATTGGAATCATTGGATGGTCATAGTCCATTAATGGTTTTGTATTCATTCATATTGGCTCTTAAGAGTTAGATTAGGGAGAACCCACTACATGAGTTAGGTTACCTTCTGAATACATGAGAGGAATGAAGTTTCCTAATTTGTAGAATACTGGCAATCACTATAAAGCAAACCTAGGGGGAGTTATCAGAATTAGGAGGGAATGGTGGGTGGTGCTTAATAAGAACTATTTGCCAGCAAAGAGAAACAAAGAGCTATTTCTAAAGATACTAGTACCATATAAAACATAAATAATGGAATCAAAAAAGAAAATAAGCTGTGCATGATAGCACATACCTGTAATTCTAGCACTCAGAAAGAGGCTGCAGAAGGAGGGTGGAAAGTTTTAGGTCATCCTGAGCTACACTTTGAGTTCCAGACCTGTCCTGCACTGCATATTGATACCTTGTCTCTTAAAACCAAAAATTAAAAGGGAAAAAAGAGACTTTTCCTACCAAACATAATCATGGTTATGGAATATATCAATCATCTTGTTTCTAAAGTAAATTGGGACCTTGTCTTAGTTAGGGTTTCATTGCTGTGAAGAGACACCGTGACCAAAACAACTCATAAAGGAAAACATTTAATTGGGGATGGTTTATAGACCAGAGGTTTAGTCCATTATCATCATGATGGGAAGCATGGTGGTGTGCTGGAAGAAATGGTGCTGGAGACAGAGCTGAGAGTTCTTATCTGGATCCTAAGCAGCAGGAAGGGAGTGAAACACTTGGCCTGGCTTGAGCATCCGAGACCTCAAAGCCCGCCCTCAATGATACACTTCCTCCAAAAAGGCCACACCTACTCCACCAAGGCCACAGCTCCTCATAGCGTTGCCCTCTATGAGCCAATAGGGACCATTCCTATTCAAACTCCACAGACCTACTCTATGGCTGCTCCTATGGGTTTACGGGGACCACTCCTATTCAAACCACCATTCACTTAATAACGTATTATCCAAAACAAAAAACAAAAAAACAAACAAACAAAAAAAACCTTAGAAAGCTTTACTGAGGACATTATATCTAATGACCACCCAGAATTCTGAATACAGATGTATCATAATTTATTTAACCAACTCCCTATGTTCTGACATTTAGAGTGGTTTTATTGTTGATTTTTATAAGGATGCTGTGATAACCATCATCAAACATAAATCTTTAATCTCTGATTACTGCCTGAAGATAAATTCCCAGCCATGGGATTACTGGGTCAAAAATAGGAATGCATTTAAGTTTTTTACTAATATATTTGCCAATTTACTCTCCAAGAGGGCTCTGCAGTTTATAGGCCCATGATCCATAAAGAAGGGTGACCAAGAATACTAAATGCTTGCTATAGCTGTAAAACCTCCCAGGCCCTCACTAAAACAGAACTGCATTTTTTAATTAGCAGGCCACCCAGAAGCCTATTGTTTTCTCATGTAAGATTAATTCTAAGTAGTAGTGTAGGAGATAATATAGGATTCTTGGATTCAGGTAAATTCTCTTATTGAATGTCCTATTTCAAACACTGATAATAGGAAGTAATCAAAACTATTGTTTAACGCATGAAATTCTAAAAAAAAAAGTGTATTCACTTAAGATTTAGGGTCCTCAGATTCTGCCACTGGAAATATATCTTGTGTGAATAAAAATATAAAAAATATTTATTATTTTAATTTGCTGAAAATATTCCATAGCTCAATTCACAGAACCAAATCTTGCTCAACAAATGAGACACATCTGTCTTCATGTAAACAATCAAAGCCAACTTCAAGGCAACGCCATGAGATTCATTGCTTTTCTCTATCGCTGTAGGTGACAGAGGCAAATCCAGGGCCAGTAATCACATTTTCAAGTAGAGAAAATCAGTTCAGAGATGTAAAGTGACTTCAGTAAATAAAGTGACTAGTATAGCAGTACCAAGCTACTGTATATGTTTAGTGTGCAAATATAAAATATAAATATAAAAAGTATGAATGTATTTAGTGTATAAATGTATAAATATGTTATATATATATATATATATATATATATATATATATATATATATATACAGATAGATACATTCATGGATATAGATACACATATAATTACCTGCATGGATAATAGAAGGTTGATGACACATACGTAGATAGATAGTAGACAGAAAGACAGACAGACATATAGCTAGATACACACACATTGCATGCCCTCAGTTGGCACCAATATTCTTAAGAAATGAAACATTAATCAGTACTTGCGTGACAATCATCTTCACAAGGAAAGTATGTTTTCCAATGTAATGGACAGCTGGCAGGAGCAGGTGGCTGGGCAACTATTCAGCTAGGGGCACAGCAGAACAGATTGGTTCCATGGTCTGAGTCACTTGTGTTCAGTGATCCACCAGCCTTGAATCTTAAGAAGGTCATTTCTTTCACCTAGCACAGGATTGGCACTGTAGTACCATGCAGACCCCAAACACAGAGATCAGAGTTGTTCCTGGCCAGCATGGAATGTCTAATTGGAAATGGGGTTGACTTTCAAGTACGGTCCCAAGGAGGATAATTGGGTGCCAATGATGTTTTGCTGCACATCTCTGTATATTAAAATCATGGCTATTTTTCAAGTTCACTTCAAACATTGTTTTGCTTGGTTCTTGGCTCTGGAATCTCACCGTTCTCTCTCTCTCTTCTTCCCCCTCCCATCCCAACATTCTCTGTCCCTCTCCACCCATTACCTAACTGGACCTCTCTGGTCCAGGATTCAGCACACTTATGTACATGTTATACTCTGGCCAGGATGATGGGACAGTCACTGCTTCTTGTTCTCCTGAATGCCCACAGTATGATGCGCTGTACATTTGAAACAAACTCTGCTCAATAAGTGTAGCAGAATGACAGAAAATGAAGAGGTGTTACATGGATATTTGTTGTTGATCCTATTAAGTAACCCGGATTATAGGCAACACCTCTCTTGATCTTTTAAAAATTGCTTCCACGAGTCTAAGATGAATGATTATCTCAGTGCAGATTTCCCTAAAACACAAAGATTAATTAATCCAGCTTTAAATATTTTGTTGCTATAAATTTAGAAAGGGGCACCAAACGGAAAGATGAGAAATGATTGACAGCATATTGTGCTAACAAATCCACCTTCCTTGAAAGTCTTCTCATCTGGTTTTAACACTGACAGGCTTTTAGTATTAAAATGTTAATTATTTTTATATTAATTACCACATCCTTGTACAGGATGTTACAAGCACTAACCCATAAGGTACAGTCCCTATCTAAATGAAGATGCTTTTCTGTGATGGCTAGTGGTCAACTTGGCATGATTTCAGATCACCTTGGAACAAACTAGATATGTCTGTGAGGGATTATCTAGAGGAAATTAAGAACCATTCTAAGTGTTAATAGCAACACTCAGTCTCGCCTTGAGAAGCAGCTCAGGAAGATGGAAAATCAGTGTGTTTTACTCTCAGTAAATACAAGAACTGGAGCTACCAGGCTGATCTGTGGAAACCTCTGGCTGAAGGCTCATGTGAGTTCAGGGCCATTCTTGCATGTCACATGCTCTGGTGTGACTGTGGAGGGACTGCCCTACTCTATGGCTGAGGCTGCAAGCAGTAGTGTGATTTCTACTCTGTACTTCTGTGTAACTCACTCTTAACTGCAAGAAGAAAGCCCGTTTATACACCTGTAACTAGCAAAGACAAGGCAGGGTCCTTTTTCCTACTGTGATAACACACTGGAAGGATTCAAAGGTTAAAGGTTGCTTCTTCTCTATGACATCTTGAAAGGTTTGCTTGAACCTTCCTGACTTAAGATCATCTCAGGAGACTCTTAGAGGGAAATCTGACAAAACCTTCGTTTGAGGAACTGATGACAGTCTTAGGTCATGATGGAGAGCAACCTCCTCTCCTTCATCCAGTGCCCTTCCTATATTTCTATTAAGGTGGCCTTCTAGAAAGTGCTCTGGTCATTAAAGGGTGAACTATAAATAAATTTCATAATTTAGCCTCCTTCGGAAAAAAAAAAAAAAAAACCTGGGTATCAGGCAACACCTGTGATGTCGCAGAAGCAGAGTCACACCCAGATAAAGTCAGCAGAGAGAGGATAGGTTGTTCGGCACGTCCAAAGGCTGAATGGAGGCTCTCTGGGGGGAAAAGCTATACGTGTGTGTGTGTGTGTGTGTGTGTGTGTGTGTGTGTGTGGCCTTGCTATGTATCAGTCATCTTCTGTGAACTAGGGAGACACCCAGCAAAAGCTGAGCTAATCAAACCCACTTTTCAGGATCAGTACTCAAGGATTAGTGGAAAAGATTTTGGAAAGATAGGGTGATGATCAGAAAACCAACTAAATAGTTTATCTGCTATGATAAATCAAAGAGAAAGCTGCCCTACACCCACAGTTCCATGTGCGAAGAGAAAAACAACATCACTCAAAGAAAGCAAGGAGTAAAATTCATGAGATATGACTCAACTCTCCACTAACTTACCGAAGGATGTCCTTATCCACTATGACAGGCGCATCATAGGAAAAGCACCCAGTATCTTGCTTAAGTGCATACCATCTGGTGCTCATACACTATTACTTAATTACTTATTATTTAAGTAATTATTAATTAATTGTATATAAATAATGATATATATATATATATATATATATATATATATATATGAGATGACCTATAAATACAGGTCAGGACTCCCTTAGTTTCTTTATCAGAAATGGTAGAACTGGCTATAGTTAACAGCTGCTCAAACACCTGTACTCAGAACATTTTTCTTTCAAACACCAATGAGAAGACTAGGTTGATAACAAAAGGGCCCTCTTTCATGCAGCCTCTCTAATGATAGAACTCTCGATCCTTAACTAGGAGGTTTTCAACCTCTAGGCTCATGCGACTCCGTGGGTTTGGGGAAGACACACCAACACTACAGATAGGAGCTTCTATAAATTGCTGGGGGGGGGGGCTTTCACAAAACAGAGGAAGGTCAACTTTTAAATTGTTTCGCGGTGTCGATGGGGATAATGTTTGTGTGAGATGGCGTGTGATCACCTCACCCTCGTGATTTATTTTGTGAAGAACCAACATGAATTGGATTTATTTATGTCACTTGCCATGGGATATAGAGTGCCTGAGTGAAGCCACCTGCCGTATTTGTCAGTTTCTCATTTATTTACTATCATTTGAGCCACAAATATTATGATGCTGTAATAGTTGGTAGTAAAAAGGTAATGGCAATATATCACTTTCAATGTAGTATACACTTTCTGATTAGTAATCTTTTGTTTCGGGTGATGCTGTTTTGTAACTCATCGTATTTTAATATTTGTAGTTAGGTCCCCAAATCAGTAGCACTGACTTCTGTCATCAGTTATTCATCCACATGTGTTAATATGCCTGGAAAATCTGTGGCTACTGATTTATATTAAATTTTTGGAGTAATTTTTCTTCCTTCAAATGTAACCCTATATGCTCTTCACTTTTGTTAAGGGGATTTGCTCTGTGTAGACCCCTACCAAGCTGTGACATCTATGAACCACAATGACCAGCATGGAAAAATAACCATAATGTTGCCATACCAACAGTTGTCTACGTCCCACCAAATAACACCAACATCGGTCCTGCCCAATATGAGAGAAGGCATGCCTGTACTAGAAACCTGGCTAGTACCAACTAGTGAGGTCATGGATCTTGGAAGAGGATCTACTACTACTGCCACTTTGCTACACCAACATAATTCCAACATAATATATTCTCAATTTTATCCTTCTATCCACAGAGAAGGGCAGTCATCATTTCTCACTGAAGAAGCTTCGCATGAAGGGAAATGGAGATCTTCACAGAAAAACACGACCATAATGAGGCACAATGCAGAGATCAACTGATTGTAGGGAGCATAGCCCCAGCAGATATGTCCTCAACATAACTCCTGTCTTTACAGTTTAGAGGAAATCAGGGAAGAAAGGAAGGGGAAATTGTAAGAGCCAGAATGCCAGGAAACTCCCTTTCTTAGAAATTGCTGCATAAGCATGACCAAAGCAATGACAGCATCGACAGACCAGTGCAGATGGAAGGAAGTCTTTTGGGATCCCATGCCCTTAATAAAGAACTACAGGCAACTGATGACTACTGAGAGAGTGAGAATTAACCCCTCCCAGAGAGAAGACTCGCGATTGGTTATACAATACAAAGGTTAGTCAACCCTGAAACCTTAAACTCAAAAAACATAAGTAGACTCAGTAGGTTGTTTATGTAATATTTATATATGTATATGTGTCTGTGTGTCTAACAATAATAATAAAAGGGGCTATCGATTTGAGAACATGAGTGGATAATTAGAAGAGTTGGAGAACAGGGACATGGGAGGGGCTAAAGAGAACAAAGAGAAATGGAAAATGTTATAATTATATTCTAATTAGCATGTATTTAAAAATAAATTTAAAAGTGGATTATATTGTTTTATCTCATTTTTACATTACTGCTTCTGTTTTTATAGACTACATCACTTGCTATCTTTTTTTTTAAGGTTTACATTTTCTTAGTGTTGATTTTATTTTGCAATCTGACAACTTAAAGGAGTTACTGTCAGTCCTGAGTCTTTTATAAACTTTAAATTCTATGTTTCTATTTCTGTTTCTAGACACTAACTTTGGGTGGTATCTTTCAAGTACCAGCCAATGAAAGAAAGGGAAGCTATCTCTCTCTCTCTCTCTCTCTCTCTCTCTCTCTCTCTCTCTCTCTCTCTCTCTCTCTCTCTC
>NC_034608.1:48133595-48152473 GCF_900095145.1 Mus pahari
CTCTCTCTCTCTCTCTCTCCTAAGTTTCTGACCTCTCCTTGACAGCTCTGCAGTCACCCATTTTATGCTCAGCATTTTATACTGTCAAGCTTATGTCAGGTATATTTTCCCTGCAACTAAAACCCCCATAGTTTCCTTTACTTACATATTTAAACAGATTCATTGCTTACTTCAGAACTTTTATATGGCTGCTTCCCATCCCTGACGTCTCTACCTCATTTCATTTAGCTCATTGATAGATTTCATCATCAAGAAATTGCTTCAGAAGACTGTATAATTACTTTGCCACTCTAAGATGTGGGAGTTTTAAAAATGCCTTGTGTGAGCTGGGGAAACAGCTCCGTGGGCTTACTTCACAAGCAGAACGACTGAAGTAGAATCCTTACTAACCATGGGAAAGCCAGGCCTGTGTGGTGGCCTGCCTGTAATCAAAGCCTCAACAGAGACATTGATTTCATAATTGATCCTCCCTCCAAAACACCTGGGTATCTGGCAACACCTGTGATGTCACAGAAACAGAATTACACCTGGAGCAAGCTACCTCACTATATTTCTGGTGATGTCTGGATTCAGTGAAAAACCCTACCTCCATATGTAAGTTGGGAAACTATCAAGGATGACAGCCACATGTGCCCAAGCATATGAAAATGACCATAAGAATGTGCTGGCAACACACACACACACACACACACACACACACACACACACACTCAGCATATCTATGTGGGGATTGTCTTTATTATTAACTGGTACAGGAAGGTTCAGCTCACTATGGAAAGCACCACCCATAGGTATATTGGCCTTGGCTGTATAAGATAGCTGAGCTGAGGGTGAGAGTGAGATTAACCCAGTAAGAAACATTTCTCCATGGTTTCTGGACCCAAGTCCTGTGTTCTCACCTTGACTTTCCTCAGGGATGAACTTGACCTGGAAGTATCAGCCACATAAATCTTTCCTTCCCTTGTTTGCTTTTCGTCAGGATATTTTATCACAGCCCACAGGAAGCAAACTACACCACATACGTTTCTTTCTCCTATGAAAGACAAAACACTTACGGGATAAAAGATGTGTCACTTTGTACTCCTGTGGAAATCTATAGACATTTGTCCACTTTATTTTAAAATCAAATGGTACAGTGAAATAAACTGAATCTAGCCTCTCACAGCTCCTTCTCCCCGTAGCATTGATTTCTCTTCCACTTGATATTTACTAAATTAATTAGACTTAATCTCAGGATTGATTATTCCATATCACTTTTCTTTAATTAAAAGTTTGAGTCTTAACACTGGAGAGATGGCTCAGGAGTTAAGAGCATGTACTATTGTTGTAGAGGACTGAAATTTGTTCTCAGCATCTGTATCAGGCCGTTCAGAACCACCTATAGCTCCATCTCCAGGGGATACCCACTTTGTCCCTTAGCTACCAGCACAGAGACACATAAATATACACAGAATTAAAATAAAATATTTTAAAAATTGAGTTTTTACAATAGATTTCATAAATATTTATTAGGGCATTTTCTCCTTAAAATTGTAATGAACACATTTATCTCAACTTTCTGTGTCTGTCTTTCTGTTTGAATTCTGACTGCTGACTTCCTTTCTGCTTAGTTTGATGTGATTTTCCTGAGGCATCCTCTATACTTCCTTAGCTCCATTTTAGAAACATCTATCTATTGGCCAGTATCGCAGCTTTCCATTCTGACAAAAACTTTATGGTTGGCTTCAGTGTCGTCCTGCTCTTCAAACTTATGGATTATGTTTGCTGGGTTCTACCTTATCTTTGAACTTTTATTTCTTTTTATTGGAAGAATTTTCATTTAGAGCATTCTTTTTATGTTTGCTCTTAAAATATAGGCATACTGCACTATAGTCTTAGGAAGCCACTAGGCTAAGAAAACTCAATTTTCTTGTCTTTGTCTCAGGAAGTAATCATTGTAACATCTGTGTATTTTTCCATCTAATTCACAAATCTATGATGGATACCAAATATGATAATTCTTGTATTTAAAGCATTTTACCTAACTCCTTTATAAATATAGTGTACTGTCCACAAACAGAACATTCTATGCTTATTTATAACCATAATTAAGAGCATGAGCAACAACCACCACTGTAAAGGTCACCATGACAGCTACAATCACTATTGGATACCGTTTACTGACAACTCCTAATGTATCATGCTTCATGTTAACTAGATATGTTAGGTCATGTGACCTTGCCAATAATATGAAATTGTAATGAGGATGTACAGGATATAGATCACAAATGGGGTTACTGAGAAATGGAAAGTTCAAGTCATGTTCACAAGTCATAGCACTGGCAAATAGAAGAGCTAGGATTCAATGAGTACTTCTGATACAGAGCATACACTGCCTCTCTAAAGACATGCAAGATAAAGAAAAACATTATTTCAAAGTTCATGTCTATCTCAGATTTATCCCCTTGTATTCATATATTCAAGAGTTTCTAAAGCAGAACTTATTTTAAGGAACTTGTAGGTTTACAACACAACTGAATGGAAAGTACAGAGATGTCCTTTACATTCTCTCCCCATAGCCACAAACACACATCCATACCCAACATCCAACATCCAACATCCAATATCCATATCCAACATCAAACATCCAACATCCACAACCAACACCCAACATCCACATTCAACATCCAACATCCACAACCAACACCCAACATCCACATTCAACATCCAACATCCACAACCAACACACAACATCCACAATCAACACCCAACATCCACAACCAACACCCAATATCCACATCCAACATCCACATTGTAACCCAACATCCACCATCCAATATCCATATCCAACATCAAACACCCAACATCCACAATCTCACCCAACATCCAACATCCACAACCAACACCCAACATCCACATCCAACATACACATTTAACATTCAACATCCACATCCACATCCAACATCCAACATCCAAAACCCAACACCCAACATCCACATCCAACATCCACAACCAACACCCAATATCCGCATTCAACACCCAACATCTACATCCAACATCCAAAACCTAAAACCCAACACTCAACATCCAACATCCAAGTTTGACCTGTTACCAGTCATAAGTTTATACTGAAAGGGTACCAGATTACTACACTGTTTACATTAGAGTTCCCTTTTGGGGTTTTATAGTCTATGAATTTGACTAATGTGTAATGACACAATTCTACTATTATAGTATTTTATAGAGGTGTTCCCTGTGCTCCTTTATTCAGCCCTTCTACTTTCTTTGTATGTCTCCATAGTTTTACCTTTTACAGCATAAGATAATATTGTTCAGGTCATATATTATAGCCTTTTCTGATTAGCATTTTTCAACTGGGAACATATATTTAAACTTCTTTGTATTCAGGAAGCTTAGTAATTCATTGTTCTAAAAGTACATGTATCAGTCACCAAACCCAGACACTACTGTGGATGCCAACAAGTGCTTGCTGACAGAAGCCTGATATAGCTGTCTCCTGAGAGGCTCTTCCAGTGCCTGGCAAACACAGAGGTGGACGATCTCAGCCAACAGTTTGACTGAGAACAGGGTCCCCAATGGAAGAGCTAGAGAAAGGACCCAAGGAGTTGAAGGGGTTTGCAGCCCCACAGGAGGAACAACAATATGAACCAACCAGTNCCCCCAGAGCTCCCAGGGACTAAGCCACCAACAAAAGAGCACACATGGAGGGACCCATGGCTCCAGTTGCATATGTAGCAGAGGATGGCCTTGTCAGTCATCAATGGGATGAAGGTTCTATGCCCCAGTGTAGGGGAATGACAGGACAGGGAAGCAGGAGTGGGTGGGTTGGTGAGTAGCGGGAGGGAGGAGTTTTCAGAGGGGAAATCAGGAAAGGGGATAACACTTGAAATGTAAATAAAGAAAATATCTAATAATAATAATAAAAAGAGAGAGACCAGCATCATTGAGGTAACACTTTCTGGGATGTGTTTTCTAAGAGCACACAGAGGCTATGTTCCAGAGATAGCCAATGTTGTACCTCATGCTGCAGCAGGACTTGGTAATATATAAGAGTCACCCTGTTGGTACTAGTTTTGAAGGCATGAAGGGGTCATGAAGAGCAGTTGAGGCTTGGCACAGTGAGAGGTGAGAGGCCACTGTAGGCCATTGGTGAAGGTGCAATCTCAGTTGCAATTGATGACCCAGAACTTGAAGGGGTCATGCAAAGGCATAGAGGCTTGGCACCATGAAGAGAGTCTATGAGAGGCTATTGATGAAGCCTAGTTACAGCAGAAGACAGCAGCATTTTGGAGATGCCAGTACCATGAATGATCACCAAGAACAGCAGCAGCAGCAGTGGAGTACAGGCATCTGGAGCCTATAGGACAAGGTGTGTGCTACAAAAGGCAGAGGAATGATACAAGCCCTTGGGGGAAATCCAGAAGATCGTGAGTGGATCCTAGACAATGGACAGTTGGAGTTTGATTTTGATTTTGATTGTGACTGTGCCCTGATATTTTTCCCCCTTAAAGCAAGAAAGTAATTTAGTGGAGCCCACAGTTAAGAGACTTTGAATTTTTAAAAGACTTTAAATTTTAAAAGAGATTAGATATTTTAAAGGGATTGAAATTTTAAGAATTTACAAAGACTATGGGACTTTTAAAGTTATTTAGATCTTGGGGGTGAATAAGAAAATAAGGGTTGAAGCTTAATACTGATGTGTTTGTGTGTCAAGTTGACAAGGGGTGAATTGTACTGGCTGGTTTTGTGTGTCAACTTGACACAGGCTGAAGTTATCACAGAGAAAGGAGCTTCAGTTGAGGAAATGCCTCCATAAGATCCAGCTGTAAGGCATTTTCTCAATTAGTGATCAAAAGGGAAAGGCCCATTATGGGTGGCTCCATGCCTGGGCTGGTAGTCTTAGCATCTATAAGAGAGCAGGCTGAGCAAGTCAGGAGAAGCAAGCCAGTAAGTAACATCCCTCCATGGCTTCTGCATCAGCTCCTGCTTCCTGCTCTGTGTGAGTTCCAGTCCTGACTTCCTTTGGTGATGAACAGCAGTGTGGAAGTGTAAGCTGAATAAACCCTTTCCTCCCCAACTTGCTTCTTGGTCGTGATGTTTTGTGCAGGAATAGAAACCCTGACTAAGCCAGAGAGGCTCCCAGCACCTTACCTTTTAGATGCTTTCTGATCCATTCATTGACAATCAATACTGATATTCCCTAATGTGGAAGAAAGGAAGGGAGTGAAAGAAGGGGAGAAAAGGGGGAGGGTAGAGGAGAGAAAGAAGGGAGTGAGGGAAGGAAGGAAGGAAGGAAGGAAGGAAGGAAGGAAGGAAGGAAGGAAGGAAGGAAGGAAGGAAGGTCGGGAGGAGGGAGGGAGGGAGGGAGGGAGGGAGGGAGGGAGTCAAAACATTACAAAGAGTGATAATTTGCATTGCTACCATCTTTGCCATTATCCCTAGGCCTTAGAGGCTAGGAAATTCTTTTTTAAATAAAAAAGATATATTTCAAATGTTAAAAAAAGTGCATATCAATGTACAGTGACCTACCTACTTCTAAGAGAGGGAGGATCAGTCTTTCCCAGGGACAAGTCCCCTAACTGGGTTACCAAAGAGCAAGTGGTCAGCTCTAAACACATGTATATACAGGCAACACTAAATGAGATCAGCTATATATATATATATATATATATATATATATATATATATCCTCTTAAATCTATGATGTCATTTTCTTTAGTTATTATATATATATTACAATGTTATAACTATTTTATATTTTCTATATTATATATTATATGTTATTTACAATATATTTTATGATATGATGTTTATGATATATTATACTATACAGTATGATATATATTATATATTATAAATAATATATATGATGATACAAATAAAAATTACAGATAAAAATACTAAAGATAATACCTGAAGAATATGAGGTCATAGATTTAAGAGGAAGCAGGAAGAGTCAGAAAGAATACAAAGAGAGGGGGAGTAGAAATGATACAAATATGGTATTCAGATATGCCATTCTTCTAAAAATTAAGTTAAAAACCAAGGAAAATCAATAAGTACTTAAAATGATACTTCATTTTTCCTTTTTAAAGGTATGCCAGCACAATGGCTCTGAGGGTAAAGTCATCTGCCACCAATCCTAATAACCAGAATTCAGTACCAGGGACAAACATGGTGGAAGGGAAGAACCAGGTCTGTCCTCTGACCATCCACACACTTACCTTGGCATGTACAGCCAGCCACCCTCCACCCACCACCCTCCCCATACACACACACAAAATAGATAAACGTATTGTTTGTCCCCTCATTCTTATGCCTTTATTCAGCTTTAATGAACCCATTTATTGTCTTTTAGGAGACTTAGTAAGGTTTTTGTTATGCCATAAAAGTTATTGACAAACACAAGATCATCTCCATTTCCTCTAATGTTTTTCTCCTAGAAACTCTCATTTATTTTTATCCGTCTGTGTAGAGTTCCAACTATCTAACACAGATGGTTGGCCTCTACCTGGTATCAGCCTTACATTTCGTTAAACTTTTACATTTAAAACCAAAGATATACACGTAACATCAGTATAGACGTGTATTTATATAGAGATATATACAAGGCACATGTTGTCAGTGTTCCAAGATTTCAAAATGTTTTGAAATTTTCCTGTAAATAATTGCATAAAATAGAAGCACTTCAGGAATGATCATGTGCTTGGATGCCATAGCAACACCCAATTACATAAAAAGTTCCATATACCATAATGTTTCCATAAGCATCCTCGCTTTCCAACAGTTGCCACTTTGCAGATCAGTGATAAACATTCCACAGACCTTTTCCAGTCTGTACATAGTGTTGAGTAACCCTGCAAAGTGGATCAGCAAAATCAAAGGCTGTTCTCTTAAAAAGAGCCTAGCTTCCCATAAAGTTCAAAGTAAAGAGGACTCAACACAGATTGTTGGGAGGAGTCTGTCCCATGAATTCTATAGACACAAAATGATAATAAATAGCTTTAGACCAATTGGATTTAAGTGGACACAGTCCTAGAAAAACGTAGCTCATCAAAACTGATGACAAGTATGGAATATGATTGCGTGTTTTATTGTCCAGAAATTGACTCCACAATTTCAAAACACCTCTCTCTTTATCCAGAAAGGAAAGGGTAGAGACTTTTTGCAGTGAGTGGCAGTGGCTGCAGAGATTCATAACTAGGGTAAGCGTGGATAATGCACTAATGTGCACAGATACATCCCCCTACCAAGGCTTGGAGAATGGGGGATGGAAAGAATAGACGAGCTGGAGACTTGGGGGACTGCATTGAAGGGCTCCCTTATGGATATGGCATGGCTGGTGTATGAATTCAGTGCAGCACAAACCCTGCCTAAGACAGTCATGTTAATAATCCATTACAGGTGGAGGAGGGGCTCATGTAGCCCTAGACCTCCCTAAAGAGCACTAGGTGGTCAGTGGTTTCTTGTGTTGGTGATTCTATTTCTCAGTGAGGAAGCCAATGGTAAACTGTCTTGCTCAAGAAAATAATCTCTTACCACCCATGATCATGAAAGCAAAACTAACTAAATCCATTGAGTCTCTCTCTCTCTCTCTCTCTCTCTCTCTCTCTCTCTCTCACACACACACACACACACACACACACACACAAGTGGCATCAAGGTAGGATAGAATGTTTAAGGTAGGAGAGAAGATTCAGTTGAAAGGCTGAGGGAAATAAGGGAGTATAATGGAACAGAGATTGAAGGAAAAGACAACCAGAAGCCTGTCCAAGTTGGGATTCATCCCATGCGCAGGCACCCAACCCCAACACTATTACTGATGCCATGTGGTGCTTCCAGATAGAAGCCTAGCATGGCTGTCCTCTGAGAGGCTCTACCAGCAGCTGACTGAGACTGATGCAGATATTTACAGCCAACCGTTGAACTGAGGTCAGGGTGTAAGGGAAGGACTGAAGGAGCTGAAGGTGGATGGCAGCCCCATAGAAAGAACAACAGTATCAACTAACCCGAACCCCTCAGAGATCCCAGAGACTAAGCCACCAACCAAAGAGCATACATGGGCTGGTCCATGACCCCTGGCACTTATGTAGCAGAGGACTGCCTCAATGGGAAAAGATGCATTTAATCGTGTAGAAATTTGATGCCCCAGGGAAGGGGGGTGCTGGGTGGGGGAATGAGGTGGGAGTGGGTGGGTGGATGGGGGAGCACCCTCTCAGAAGCAAAGGGTAGGGGGATGGGATGAAGAACTCATGGAGGGGGGACAAGGAATGGGGTAACATTTGGAATGCAAATAAACAAAATAATTAATAAAAATAGAGGTATATGACCAAAGTACATTATGAAGGAATACATTTTAAAACCTCCAAGTCAGATTTATAGAAATTCATTCAAATAATTCTTAAACACAAGATTGTTGCTGATTGTGTATGACTAGCATAACATAAATTCTAGGAGGAAAATTATAAGCAAAATATAAGCAAGCCATTATTCAATGTATAAAATAATAATTCATTACTGCCAAGTGAGCTTAATCCCACAAATGTATATTAGTAAAAATGGTGATATTCAATTAATATAAATTACAACATTAGCACAATAATTGTTTTAAATCCCTATTGTCTCAGTGGATTTGAGAAGTACATTTAACAAAATTTTATATAAATTTATGATATTTAAAAGCTCTTAACAAACTAAAAAATGGAAATAATTTTCTCTTCAACCTGCCAAAGGACATCTGCAAATCTCTATAGAAAATTAAAATTTGGTCATAAGTGCTGAAAATTCTCACATTTAGATATTGACTAAGACATAGATGTCTATCAAAATCCTCTATCTTCATAAGGAGCTTATAAGGCTCCACCCCTCTTTAAGGACTTACTGACAGTTAATGGTTGCTGGAGGGTAGAAGAATCATAATCTATAATGGTATATCCACTGGTAAGTTATTTATATCCAAGGGAAGGGGGAACACTTGTGCTAATGCAAGCAGTCTTAAATAAATTCAAGAGAACATGTGCACAAAGACAAAAAGGTAGAAGGGGACTTGTGGGGAAGAAGTAGTTAAGTGGAAGGGGGAAGGAATTGGCAACTCTACTGGGGAATGTTTTAACCAAGACAACAAGGCAAGAAAAAAATAACATGCAAAAGTGTTAAAGAAATAGATTGATTATTGGTAGACATAAGATTATACTACAGAAACATGCCCAAACAGAATTCTCAAGTAAGTTGAACATTCTTCCTACTCATATGCCAGTCATTATCCCAAACCAACTGGTTGCCCTTATAGAAAACAAAATTTGAAACCAATAGCATTAAGCATTTATAATTCCATACAAAATACTAAATGCCTTGGAATTTACATTTAATGAAATATGCATAAGTTGTCTATACTGAGAGCCAGAAAACAACATTGGACAAATTAAAAATTACCCTGATAAAATTTTATAGCTTAAAAAGTACAGGTACGATGGAGATGGAAATTTTCAAATCATTTATTGAAAGCAATCTCTAAGTCTTAGCAAGATATGACCCCACTGTGTGTGTGTGTGTGTGTGTGTGTGTGTGTGTGTGTGTGTGTGTGTGTTAGTTACCATCCTGATGTTAAAATTAAATAGACATGCAGAGGACTACAAACAGCCAAGGCAATTTCAAACCAGAAAGAAATGAACCGGAGAGCTTTCAAACTAGTGTATTGTTAGTATAAGAGTGAGACTTGGATGAATGGAGTGGGAGAGAGTTCAGACTCATACAAAGATCCATAGTTCATTCATAAAAGAGCACTGATGAATGGGGGAGAGGAGTATCTCTTAAATCAATATGCTGAATATCCATATAAACAACAAGAAATTGATTTCTGCACCTCACACAAAATGCACAGAAGCATGTCTAATGAGTTGTAACTGTATTGTGAGTCCAACAATACAGTGATTGCATGAGAGTCGATCCACATAAGCGGTGATAATAAAGAACAGAGAAATGCCTGCATAAAGGAAAACAGAAAGCTGGACTTCATTAACATTGAAAACTTCCAAGTACCATGAAATGCTTTCCTCTGGACATGGCATGGATAGTGTATACCCAAGAACTCAGACCAGCAGTGACTACCTGCACAAAACTGGCCATGTCAATACTTTATCTTGTTTAGAGGAAGAAGCTCATAAGACTCCACCCCTCCTTAAGGACTTCTTGACTCTTAATGGTTGCTGAGGGTAGGAGAATCATAATCCATGATGCTATATCCATGGATAAGTTGGTTTTCCCCCCAAGGGAGGGGGAAACACTCATGCTAATGCAAGTAGTCTCAATTAAATTCAAGGGAACACATGCACAAAGATATAAAAGTAGGAAGGGGACTCCTGGGGAAGGAGGAGTTAAGTGGAAGGGGAAGGAATTAGCAACTCTGCTGGGAGAATTTGACCAAAGTGCATTGTGTGTGTGTGTGGGGGGGGGGTGTATGAAACTGTGAAATAAATAAATTATAATTTTACTAATTCTTTAAGAATTTCATACTCTGTATTTTTACAGTGTTCACCCACTTCCTCCAACTCCTCCCAGATCTATGTCCCATTTGCTAACCAAGCAACTAGTTCCTCAACTTTTAAGTCCAAGTCCAACCTGTGCGGCCCATGTCTACTTGGATGTGCAGTCCACTATATCATATCAGAACTGTCTAGACTACACCTTAAAGACCAGATCTCCCTTTCACGACATATATGAATTACCAATAGCTACTCAGCTAGGGATAGGATTTTGTGCCCACCTCCCCATCTCATGCTGGATTTTCCTCTAGCTTGAACTCACACAAGTCCTTAAGCATGGTGGTCATAATCAATTTGAATTCATAGGTACAACTGCCATGTTGTCCTCAGAAAACACCATTTTTGACACTCATCCACCACTTCTGGATCTTACCATCTGTCTGCACCTTCTGCCACAACGTTCTCTGACCTTTGGAAGGAAGAGGTGTGTGGGAGTCAGGATCCAGGAGTTGGGGAGAGAACAGATCAAGGTGCAGATATACTGTGTTGCACAACACAGCAGCATGAGTTCTTTACACAGCCTTTGGACCAACAGAAAATTGGCAGGAGCCCTGGAGTAGTCAATTATCCCACAGTCAGTATAGGGAGGTGTCAGACTGCCACCACCAGAGGGAACATCTGTAAAGATGGAGGAGGCAGTCTCTGCCCTGTTCCGGGGCCAATCTGAGTCTTCCAAGTTTGCTAGAATCCTCTCTTTTGTGTCACATGGTATGCCAGCAGACATGAGTGCTCATACTGTTAGGACAATGGGGAAGCTTCTGTCACTGTCCACCCAGTCTCGCCCAGAGGCCAAAGCAGCCACATCAGGTGTGATATTTATGACTGAGCACTCCCCAGTCAATTTGTCTCTACACTCTGAACAGTTGTGGGTCTCTGTGTTAATCATCATCTACTATACAAGCCTCTAAAGAGGTTTGAGAGATGTACCGATCAATGGGTAGAAGGACAAATCATTAGGAGTTGGCGTAATATGTTTGCACAGTAAGCGTACTGGCTGGTTTTATGTATCAACTTGACACAGACTGAAGTTATCACAGAGAAAGGAACTTCAGGAGAGGAAGTGCCTCCATGAGATCCAGCTGTAAGGTATTTTTCTCAATTAATGATCAAGTGGGAAGGGCCTATTATGGGTGGTGCCATCCCTGGCCTGGTGGTCTTAGGGTCTATAAGAGAGCAAGCTGAGCAAGTCAGGGGAACCAAGCCAGTAAGTAACATCCCTCCATGGCCTCTGCATCAGCTTTTGCTTCCTGATCTGCTTGAGTTCCAGTCCTGACTTCCTTTGGTGATGAACAGCAGTATGGAAGTGTAAACTGAATAAACCCTATCCTCCCCAACTTGCTTCTTGGTCATGATGTTTTGTCCAGGAATAGAAACCTTGACTAAGACAACACATAGTGGGGTATTCCTGTGACAACCTTGGCCATGTTTGGGGGAGGACTGTGGAAGGACTTTGGAACTTTGAGCTATAAGAGCCATTGGTTGTTAAGAGCTCTGTGGGATGTTGTGTAGGAGCTTGGAAGATAATGTTGAGAACAGTGTAGAAGATGGATACCTGGCTTGTGAAATTTCAGAGGGAAGATTAAAGACTCTTATCAGGGCCATGTTGTTTTGATTGTGAAGATTCTATGGTTTTGGTTATCTGGGGCTGAAGAATTAGATGAGATTAACAAGATGCCAGAACTAATAAAATGAAACCTTTGCATTACTGTGATTATTGATACTGATTAGCTAGAACTAAGAAATAGAGGTGGTTAAGAAGAGACCAGCATCTATGAAGTGAAATCTACTGGGAAGTGTTTTCTAGAGCACACAGAGACTGTGTTCTGAAGATAGCCAAGGCTGTACCTTGTGCTGTGGCTAGACTTGGTAATGTGTAAGAGTCACCCAGGTGGTACTGGTTTTGAAGATGTGAAGGGGTCATGAAGAGCAGCTGAGGCTTGACACTGTGAGAGGCCAAGAAAGGACACTGGTAAAGGTGCAGCTCTAGTTGCAATTGATGGCCCAGGACTGAAGAAGTCATGCAAAGGCATTGAGACTTGGCACCTTGAAGAGAGCCTATGAGAGCCTATTGATGAAACCTAGTTACAGTGGAAGACAGCAGTGTTTGGAGATGCCAATACAAGAACAATAGCAGCAGTGGAATACAGGCAGCTGAAGCCTAGAAGACAAGGTGTGTGCTACAAAAGGCAGGACTGGAGAATTGGCCCGAGCCCATGGAGGAGCCTAGAAGATTGTGAGTGGACCCCAAACATTGGATGGTTGGAGTTTGATTTTGCTCTTGATTGTGACTGTGCCCTGTTATTTTTCCCTTAAAGGAAGAAAGTAATTTAGTAAAGCTCACAGTTAAGAGACATTGAATTTTTAAAAGACTAAATTTTAAAAGAGATTGGATATTTTAAAGGGATTGAACTTTTAGTATGAAAAGACTGTGGGACTTTTGAAATTATTTAGATCTTGGAGATGAATAAGAAATTAAGGGTTGAAGATTAATAGTGATGTGTGTGTATGTCAAGTTGACAAGGGGTCAATTGGGTCAATTGTACTGGCTGGTTTTGTGTGTCAACTCGACACAGGCTGAAGTTATCACAGAGAAAGGAACTTCAGTTGAGGAAATACCTCCATGAGATCCAGCTGTAAGGTATTTTCTCAATTAATGATCAAGTGGGAAGGGCCCATTGTGGGTGGTGCCATCCCTGGGCTGGTGGTCTTAGGGTCTATAAGAGAGCAAGCTGAGCAAGCCAGGGGAAGCAAGCCAGGAAGTAACATCCCTCCATGGCCTCTGCATCAGCTTTTGCTTCCTGATCTGCTTGAGTTTCAGTCCTGACTTCCTTTGGTGATGAACTGCAGTGTAGAAGTGTAAGTTGAATAAACCCTTTCCTCCCCAACTTGATTCTTGGTCATGACGCTTTGTCCAGGAATAGAAACCCTGACTAAGACAGTAAGTACAGTAATTTCTCCACTGGGATTTCTGACCTGTCTAGCCACGGGTTTGTAGTCTTGATGCCAAGCACAAGTTCCATCCTGCAGAGTGGGCACTAAATTCCGTCAGAAAGCGATGGCTACTCACACAACACTCTGGCCACCATTAATCCAGTGAGCACATCTTGCCAGTCTGGTCCTTATTGTCTCTTGTGTGGGTCACAGATGAATAAGATCATGCATCACTTTTCTCCTCCGGTAGTGTGCACTGCGTCTTCCAGCACCAAACAAAACTTGCAAACTAGGACGAAGCTTCCAGACTAATGCTAGCATGATTTCTCCATGTTTTTTATGACTCCAATAGATGGTGTTTTCTTCACTATGGCCTTGCCATCAAGTTCTGGGGATTTACCCAGAGCAATGACAATCTATGGGATGTCACTGGCCAAAACCTCCAAAAGAGCTATCCCATTCATTACACTGGACTTTTTAATTTGTTAGCCTATAAAGTACATAGGGCTGCTGACATGCTGCTGTTGGATATTGATATTCTTTATATGTGTGTACTGTATTTTAGGCAGCTTCTAGAGAAGCAGGCTCCCATATGACTTTCTCAGAAAGCCTTTAGTGTTAGTTATATGTCCTCTATTCCTTCCTCTCCCCTGCCCAATTATCCTCCACCCCATCCTGATCCTTAGTTCAACCAAGGATCAAATACTCTTGGAATTCCGATCTCTTCCTTGCCTGGCCTCAGACTAAGTTTATTCCCTTTCTCCCCCATCAGCATTATCTTGACATTTAATCCCTTAGACTAATTTTGTTTTTAAATTTCTTACAAAGGTATAGATAGATTTTTAAAAATTGAAAGCTTCCAGTCACCAAAATACACTATTTGAAAAGAACACAAGACAATACTGGTATCAAGCCAGTGACCAGGTCTGGATTCAGAAGAAAAAAAAGCAATAGCTGCAACTCAGTTGGTGAACAGTAGCCAGCCCTTTTTTTTAATAGGACAAAAATGTAGACAGCGGTTTGCAAAAGATCTGAAGATAATCACACGAATTGATATTTAATCGCATTAGTCACTGAAGATATTTAATTAAAACAGAAACGAGATAACATTATACTCTCACCCAAATGGCAACAATTTTAAAACACAATATCAAATGTTAACAAGAATGTGTAACACAGAGACTCTCAAACAAGACTTGTGGGAACACAAAAGGACACAAATACCACCACCTCAGAAAGGTTTTAAAGGACTCAGCTAATACTATGTATAGTATTATAAATACTGGGGAAAAAAAAAAAAAAAACACAAAACTCTGTGGCCTAGTGTTTCCACTTGTAGGTATTTCTTCAAAAGAGATGTGTGAATAAATTACACTGTGATAACAATTGCCGAGATATTATTTTTCATGCTATGTTGGTTAGTTTTTATCAACTTGACACAAAACAGAGTAACTTGGGAAGTGCATCAATTCCTCCCGAATTGACAAACTGCCTTCACCAGTCTGGTCTATGGGTACATCTCTGGGGTATTTTCTTGATTGATGATTGATTTGAAAGGACTCAGCTCACTGTTGGTGGTACCATCCTAAAGCAGGTGGTCTTGGGCTGTGTAAGACAGCAGGCTGAGCAAGCCATGGGGAGCAAGCCAGTAAGCAGCATCCCTCCATGGCCTCTGCATCAGCTCCTGCCTGCAGGTTTCTGCCTTGAATTCTATTTCCCTTGATGAAGAACCATGACCTGGAAGCCAGATAAACCCTTCCACACACAAGTGCCTTCTGTCCTTGCCATGGCAACAGAAAGTGAACCAGGACATATATACACACACATATATTATATATATATATATATTTTTTGCCAGCATGATGTTTGTAAAAACCAAAAAATAAATAAATAGTATATAATTTATTTGTTTTAAAAGTGGAAACAGTTAATCTGAGGGATTGAATACCACAATGGTTATTTGTGGTTAACAATTATCTGAAGGGAAAATAAAACAAATCAGTTTGGAACCAAACAAGGAAGAGATTAATGGTTGTAAGAATTCTTCCTAACTTGGTCTGGTTAAGTGGATCATACCCATGTCTTCAGTTTTCTTCTTCTAACTGAGTGGTACAGATGAGGCTCCTGTCATTCCCTGTGCTCCTCAGCCTTGTCAGTTAGCAGTACAGGAGTCTTTGCCGCACTGGCCTGCCACGTACATTTCTTCCTGTCCTATTCTGTTTGTGCTGTTCCTTTCCCACTTTTTCATAATACAGTATCTCAGCAGACATCCTTTGGAACATCTGCATTAAAAACACAGAAGCCAGGCCTCATAGCACAGGCCTAGACTCTCAGCTACTCAAGAGACTGAGGAAAGAACACGTGTTCCAGGCCACCATTAGCAATGTAGTGAGACCTTGTCCCCAGTGAAATAAAAAGGAGGGCTGGTTTATAGCAGGGTGGAGGAACACTAGCATGTGCCAGGCCTTGGGTTCGATCTTCAATACCCAGCACCGAAATAAAAAGTTATAGTCTTCTCAAACAACACATGACATACACGGCAGTAACTGCTCCGATTATTAGTAAGCACACACCAGATGACAGAGCTGTTTTTTTCTAGGCACTAAGGATACAAGAATACAATTATAAGGCACATGAGATCCCTGCCATCCCAAAACTTACATTTTAGGAGATCCAGGCAATGAATGACAAGTAATAACCAAGCACCACACACATACCAGCTTGCCTAGACTAACATAGAAATGAGTAGAGGATGGAGATAGTGGAATAACGAGGAAAGAGTCAAGATGGAAAAGAAGTCCTTTGGCCAGACAGAATGTATTTACTGATCAGGAGAGGTTAGCCATACTCAGATCCGAGGAGACTATGCAGGCGATTAAAGGAAAAGCCTTTGAACCTTTTTCAGTCTAGCATAATTCATGATCTGGTTTTCATCTTCAAGAAGAGCTTGCTAGTGTCTATGGAAAGAGTAAATTGCAAGAGGAAGATGAGAAGCACAGGTAGATCCACTGCATGGGCGGAAGAGGAGGCAATGTTGAAGCTTGCTTGGAGTAAGGTATGTCTGCATTTTGGTGCGCCTCAGAGGACACCAACTGGGTGGCTGTCTTAGTTAGGGTTCGCTAGAGCCACAGGACTTATGGGATGTCCCTATATATATTAAAGGAATTTATTGTAATGACTTACAATCAGTTCAGCTAACCCAACAAAGGGCAGCTGTGGAAGGGAAGTCCAAGAATCTAGGAGTTGCTCAGTCCCACAAGGCTAGTTATGTAAGCTGCTCTTCTGTAGAAGTAGGTTCCAACAGATGTGCTGGCAAGTAAGTGCAAGCAGTTTAAGAAGAGTGAATCTTCCTTCTTCCAATGTCCTTATGTAGGCTTCCAGTAGAAGGTGTGGCTCAGATTAAAGGTGTGTACCACCAGCCCTGGATCTAAAACTTTCTTTGTCCCAGTCTGACCTTGAACTCAGAGATCTGTTTGCCTCAGTCTCCTGGAATTAAAGGTGTATACAACCTTGCCTGTGCCTAAGCTTTTCACGGCCACTATACCTCAAGATCTCCATGTCAAGATCCAGGTCAGAAACCTGTCTTCTAGCCTCAAGATCTGGATCACACATGTGCCCTTCATTTCTGGATTATAGTTCATTCCAGATATAATCAACTTAACAACCAGGAATGGCCATCACAGTGGCCATGTGGATTTGTATGTATGTGTGAGAAGTGTATCAAATAAAGGTTAATGGAGAATTCAAGGATGAGTCCCAGTTTTCTGTCACGATAACCAAGTAAGACTGTCATATAAGATGGAACTGGTACAAAAAGAAACCCTTTGCATAGAAAATTCTCTAAAACTCTTTTGTGCTCCTTATAGTTAGACTATGTACAGCCCCAGGGTGAATATGTATGGCCCAGTACAAGGTATGGACCCTTCTAGGCAAGGTTCATAAGAGAAATAGAATTTGAAAGTGTGAGCATGTAGATAAATATTTTTAAATCCCTGGGACTGAATTCACTCAACTTCACAAGAAATATAGATGACAAAAGGAAACTGAGTAGGGAAAAATTCTGACATTCAAAAGCAAAGGGGGATCAAGAACCAACACTAACAAGGAGTCTGTCACAGTGGACAAATCAGACAATGGGCAGACGGTTCTGCAAAGAGGACATACCACCTGTTGCAAAGACCATTGAGACAACAAAGACAGGTTTGGAGCCTTCCCCAAACTCTGCCACAGACAGGATCTCAATGATCTATTACACCATGAGGTTAAATATCTAAAATAAGTTATCCTGTATAGAAATGTTAACCAAAAGCCTCGTTGCCATTGCTTTTAAAAGACAGAAGTCATAGTGTACTATAGAGTGATTCAGAATGGCCCCGGAGGTTTCTCAAAGTTAACTACCAAGCAGAAAAGTGTGTGTGTGTGTGTGTGTGTGTGTGTGTGTGTGTGTGTGTGTGTATAAAATGAATTATCAGAGGATCTTAAATGTCCCCCCAAAGGTCACATGCTAAAGGCTTGGTCACCAGCTCCTACCACTATTGGGAGATGGTGGAACCCTTAGGGAATGAGTCTTGGGGAAAGGCATCCATATCTCTGAAAGTATATGAAGGAGATGTTGACAACACACTCCTTTCTCTCTAGTTGGTTCTCCAGGCTCCATGTGTTAAGTAGATGTCCTTTGCCACACAAAGTATACCAGGAGCAGTCCGAGAAACAGGCACAGCAACTGTGAATAGAATCCTCCAAGACTGAAGGAAAAGAAACTTTTCCTTTGTATAAGTTGCATGTCTCCAGTATTGTTCTCATGACAATGAAACTCTAACAGAGATGTATGTTTAAAACATGTTTATCTCTAAAATTAACAAATCAGTTAACAAATGGATATTTTCTGTGCAGTCCCTTGGCTTCTTGCAACATGCTTGAAGCATCCCATTGATGACACTCAGAAGGTTTTCCAAATATCCACAGGGGACACTTAGTTTGCCAACTGTATTGAGAATTCAATTGAAGTCTTTCACTAAACTTCTTTCTGTTGATGATATCAGAGTTAAGTCAAGGGCATATAAACATAGTATTATGTTTATAAACAGTACCCTCCAATGTGAGATTTTTAAGGAAAACGTCATGTCCTGTGAAGGCATTTAGAATATGAATATTCAGGCAATATTAATAAGAAAGGTATTCTGACAGATACACCTCCCAGCTCTTCCAAAAAGAAGAGACAGAACTGCCAGAAAAAGCCAGCTCTTAAACTGTGGCTTAGCAGTCAGTGATTTAAAGTAAAGCCAATGTTCTACTTTGCAATTCTTATACAAAAATAGTAATCTCTCTCTCTCTCTCTCTCTCTCTCTCTCTCTCTCTCTCTCTCTCTCTCTCTCTCTCTCTCTCTCTCTCTCTCTCTCTCTCTCT
>NC_034608.1:48152664-48164205 GCF_900095145.1 Mus pahari
AGAGAGAGAGAGAGAGAGAGAGAGAGAGAGAGAGAGAGAGAGAGAGAAAATGCAAAAATTTGGGTTTAGATAGTGCTCTGGGACAGAAGGCAGGAGTCAGGTTAGCCAAATGGAATCTATAACAGAGGGCAATGCCTGATGAGAAATCTCATTAGTACTGGCCTGCAGATATTCATAAGATTTCTGGAACTCATTGTGACACTTGTACCATGGCTGTTCTGTGTGTAGAGAAGATATACCAGGCTCATTAGGGAGGCCATGTCTGTCCCTGCCACCTACTTCTTGACTCTTGTCTCTACTATTCTTCCTAGCTACTGTGTCTCCTGTTTCTGCCACCTTCTTCCTGTCTCCTTTTCTTGGCACCTTTTTTCTGACTCCTGCCACCTTCTTCCTATCTCCTGACATCATCTTCCTATCTCTCTTGTCCACTGACTTCTTCTTCCTGCCTCCTGACACCTTGTCCCTGATATCTTCTTGTCTCCTGACATTGTCTCCCTGACTCCTGTCTGTTCCTCTTTCTTCTCAGGTGTCCTCTTTTCCTGGTTTTCTGTCTCCTTTCCTCCCCCACCCATACCCTTCTTCCCTCCTCTCCGGTCTCCCCTACTTCTGTAACCAAATTAACTTTCTCAAATACCATTCATTCCTTTCCCAGTCCTTCCATGTCTACCTTGTTCTTTGGAACTGGGGGTTTGGGAGGATAATGAGGACAAGCCCTCCGAGGCTGACTCTTCCATATGTCTTACAGCACAGCCATTTTATAGCTTCCTGTTCATTTCTAAGTGATTCCTTGCCCATATATCATGTATTGGCCCTTTACAAAGGCCCTGTCCCTGTGAACATCAAAATACCTCATCAGCAAGTTCAAAAGCATCTCTTTCCTCATGACTTGTAGACATTTGGGAAGAATATCCATGTTAAACACCACCCTCTGTCTGTCATCCATTTCTGTCCCTACAGAGAATTAGTTATCCACCCCAGCCTTAATTTAAACGTTTCTAACCATTAGCCAGGCAATTTCCAAAATGAGGTTTGTATGATATGCTTAACCCCTAAGTCTTAGATTCGCTGCTGGGATTCAGAGAGACAAACCGGGACACTTACAGAACAATCATTAACTCCAATGCCAGAAGAAGGCTGACAACTCCAGTCATGAGCAGCACTTCGCAGTTAGCAAAACAGGTCCACTGAGTGTCACTTCAGCCTTAGGAACACCACCTCTGTGAAGGGCATGAGAGCCATTCACTGCTGTAGGTACTCTCACCTTGCTGGTGACAGTATTTGCTTAACCCAGACTGGAGCCTCTGGCATGGATAGTCCTTTAAGCATTGCTAATGGTGCAAATGATCTCCTGCATTAGCTGACACATCACTCCTTAAAGCCAAAATTTCCAAGTGGAAACCTGAAAATAGTTGAAAGGCAAAGCGACTTATGCAAGGAGTTTTAATTCATTCCCAGCTTCCGCCCGTTCAATTGACAAATACACCACTTTAATCTCTCCCTACCAGGCCTCTTATGCTGTGGTCAAAAGGCCACTTTATTGGACTTTCTTTTTCTCATCCATTGGTTGTGAGAAAGGTTATGGGTACAAATACCTCACAGCCCGTATTAAAAGGACATACTGCCAGGGAAAAAAATTATATAGTCAGTCTTGCTAAATTAGTTTACCTAAAATTGTATGTGTGAGTGATTTTAATCAAAATCTAATTTCCCCTCTTTTTAGAGTAACTGAAATGAGATTTTTCTAATTTACTTTTCGCGGTTCAAGTCTCTCATAATTCTTCTATGGTCGTGACAGCGCCGTGAACGCGTCGGCTGCTACAAAGCATTAAAAAAAAAATTAGATTTTCAAATTGATGTGCTAAATTAAAAATGTTTAATGTTTCTCATCAAAAGGCACGGGGTATGCAGGGGCCTCTGGTACAGTTAAAGGCGTCGTATTTTTTTCATCTGTTTCTTTAATTCACAACCCAGGGCAGCTGTACTGTGGAAATTAACAAGCTCTAAGTAAAGGAATCCTTGTAAGCAGCGTCCTCTGAGAAGCTTCGTTTTAATTTCCTTCCATCCCTTGACACGGTGACCTTAAGGATGTCATAATAAAAACGGATGCCGGTGCCTCGGGGTTTGCGTTCTGTTTATCTGCTTGTCGTTGTGCATGGGTGTACAGTTTTCTTTCTCCGTCTGGGCCCCAGTCGGAGTTCACCAGATGTTATTAGGGCTTGTGAGCCTCTGAGTAATTGTAGTGCTCAAGCTTGACTGGCTAATTCCAATGATTTAGAAAATCAGATTACTTCTGTAAATTGGCTCCAGTTGTTATATTAAAAATCCAAGCTTCTCCTTTTACCAGGTGATTGCTGCCCAGCTCGGGGCAGGGCTGGACGTGTCCTGGGAGCCTCACACACAGACTCAGCAGGTAAAAGGCTTTGAGTAACAGCCCCATATCAACTTCCCTGACTGCGGTTCTTTCTAAGCAGTAGGTGAGAGAGTTCAGGTTTGTGCCTTGTGGTGAAATCCAACCTTACCTCTGAAATAACGATGCATGGAGAATCCAGTTCTCAGACACTACATTTCTTCTCCTTTTATAAATCCAGAGCACAAAGCCCACTTAGGGACAAGGCAGGTAATCGCCCATGCCACGCCCATTTACACTACTTCCGGTTAGAAATTTAAGGAGAAAGCAGGGTCATAGAGAGGAACTAAGACAACGGTGCCCTTCCGGATAAGCTTATTACGGAGAGCATCACAAATGTGAGTAGCCTAGATTCGGCTTTGAAGTGGAACAACATTAGGATACAGAGTATCACACCTGAGGCGGCATAGTAGGGTCTTGAAGGGTGAGAGCGAGCGCTGTTTACATCCTAGCCGACTAGGAGAGTTGGGACACTGCTTTACAGACAGTGCAACAGGGCCCCTAAAGGGAGCGACAGACCTTTCAGTTCTAGAAAGCAGAGAGGGTTTCTGAGTCTCACGGGTTCGAAGAGGTTGATAGGGACACTCCATCCCACATGATCTAGGCTGGCGCAGCCTACCTGCTAAAAATAAGGCTCTGATGAAAACCAGTTATAATGCATGGTTGTCCTTTGACTAGGGATCATGGGTAGCAGGTTTTCTCACAGCTACTAGTGGGAGGGAGAGAGCTGTGCAGCATCCTATCAACAGACGGGGGGAGGGGGCTGCAGGGGAGCATGGCTTGTCATCTGGGAGACAAGAAGGGCAGCTAGAGAGGGTCTGTAATCTAACAAAACTCCCACGTGCGTGATTCTGATGGAGACAACCCAAGCAGCGCATATACCCTGGCGTCTACCCAAGAGCATGCCCCACCCCATAAAAAAAATCTATCTCTGTTACTTAGCACAGTCTCTCAGAGGAATGGTAAACGACCGGTGCCACCAGCATAGGTGTCCACCTGCACAGGTGTCTATCCACTACTGAGTAACCTCGGCTGTCATTCTTGATCGAGAGCAACCAACGCAGAGGAACAACAAAAGCCGTGGTCCCTTCAGCCTTCAAACTTATTTTTATCTCCCTAACGCTATAGATATTTTTAAACAGCCTATTGGTTTTCTTCCCTTTTTTCTCCCACTCCTACTTCTTTCATTAAATGCTATCAGTTTGTTATTCTCTTTTTCCTGGCTTGCTTCTCTATTCAATAAGGAGTTACTGACTTAATGAAGAATTCGGAGGCTTTGATGGAAACCCTGGCTGTCCGCGCTATCAATTATTTCCTAAGCTGCAACTCTTTCCCCTACAGGGACTGGCATTTCCTGAGAACAACCGAGAAGCCTTGAAGTTGAAATGGCTGGGAGAATAAGACAGGAATGGCCTAGGGTCCTTCTACACAACAGGAGAAGTACAACGTGAAGTGCAAGCGGCAGGGACAGGAAGGCTGCCCACTGTGTCCAAGGGATTCAACTCCAAAGAATCTCTTTACCTTTCAATATGAGCTTGTACCTCAAGCCACAGTAGGATAAAGACCTAAAACTTGTCTAAATGTGAAGAGGAAGCCTGCAGGGACTTTGGGATCTGACTTAGTAATTGATGTTTATTTCAGGGACCTCAGGACTCAGCTCAGTAACCGATGCTTAAGTAGGAAACAAGAGCGTTCGGGGAAATCCTGCACTATCCATTCATTGTCGTTTTAAAAAGTCATAAATATTGTTTACCTTGGACTTTAAGCCACAAGCAAATGGGTGAAATGTTAGCTGGCACCGACAAATTTCACAGAGCAATTAGAGTTTCCCAAAGACACAATAAATGGATGCAGAGAAGAGATCGCTCCTAGGAATTTGACTCACAGGAAGACCATGAACAAGATGGAAAGCCAAGAAAATGAGTGTTATAGTTCAATCTGGGGCACAAGGGGTTAAAAACCAAGATCATTGTATCTGAGGGCATTTGAGGCTACACAGCCCTTTCAAACACACCGAATGTGTCTTGCCAGCATCTCTCTGACCTAGAGAGGTCCTCTGTGAGTTAGATGTCAGTCCACATTGCTGAGGGCAAATCTGTCTTACTCAAGCAACTTACTCAAATACCCGTTCCTTTTACAAACACCTCCCCCCCCCACACACACACACACACATGATGTTTTACTAGATATCTGGACATTCCTTAGCCCAGTCAAGTTGGCATGCAAAATGAACCACCACATAGGACCTCATGGCATTGGAGGTATTCGTGAAGCTATCTGAAGGAATAAATTATATTTAAGCACTTTAGAAACACACATTGATGTATGAACAATAAAAGTTAATTACATATCATTCTGATACATCCACACAAAGATCTATATTTGGCAAAACATCCTGGTAACATTTTGTTCGCCTAGCATATTTACTGTGCCCATTTGAAAATAATAAAAAAAAAATGGCATTTCTGAAAAAAAGTGTACCATAATTCAATCTATTCTCTACCCCATTCTCTGAGCACAAACCAGGGAGATCTCGCATAAATCCCGAGGAAATGTTCTGCCTCATAAAGAGCTACTGACTGTTAGGTCACATGGGTGAGCCGAGAAAGCGTTCTACCCAATGTTGCAATGAAAGCCACAAAGACCCGTGAGCCAGCATCACTAGATGACTGAAGACACGCACTCAAATTCTGACATCACAAAGTCCTCCCTTCTGAAAATGATGCGATCGCTTGGGGGAAATTAACACTGTGACCCAAAGCTAGACAGTAAGGCAGAGAGTGGAAATGTGGACCTGCATGCTTTTTGCCACCCAAGCTGTTTATAGTCAGATCATTGCACTTTGGGCTACCTTTAAAATACCTTTCAAACTTTTTGTATATATCTGTATGTGTTTGTGATGCCCCTTAATATATAGTTCGGTACATGTATTTATTAGGTAGGGATAAAATCAGGATAATTAACATCCACCGTCTTAACCTTTATTATTTCTCTATGGTGAGTACATTGAAACCCTCTTTTTAAAGTATGTTCATCCAACTTTGAGATAGAGCACTAAGATAGTCTATCCATTGATGGATTTTCTCTTCTATCCTTCCCTGCCTTCCTGACTCTTTCCATATGATTGCCATTATTCCATTCTCAACTACTGTGAGATCAACCTTTTCAGATTCCACATATAAAGGGGATTGGACCATGTTTGCCTTTCTGTCTCTGGCTTATTTTGCTTGGCATAACATCTTTGGGTCTTTCCACATGGCCAATGACAGGATTCCGTGCTTTTTCTTGCTAAATAGTATTCTATTGTATACATGCACCCATTTTCTTTATCCATTCACCTGTTGGGCATTTAGTTTGTTTCCATATCCTAACAGTCATGAATCTCGCAACAATAAACATGGGGGTTCTGAAGTCTCTTCAACATGTCAACTTTATTTCTTTGGGGTGATAGTACTAGTATATGTTTTAGTATATCAAGTAATCACTATGCCATTTTCCATAACAGTTGTAATCATCTACATCCCCACCACTAAGGCATCAGAGTTGCCCTTTCTTTACATCTTCTCCCATGCTACTGTACTTCAGTCTGTGGCAAATAATTCTGAAATAACAGGAAGCTGCTGTGTGGAGCAGAGCCTCCCGCGGCCTTCAGTATTCTTGTCTACTCCCTTCTGCTCTTCCATATAACAACTACACTGCCATAATTTTCCTTTTCCAATGTCTACCTTGTGCGTCTATGCCCACTGTGGACTTGTTTTGTACATGGGCCTAATCATACAGAGCAAACTTCCTTCCTTGCTTGATAGTACCACAAAGAGAGAATGTATTTCCTTTTCCCCAACTTAGCTCCAAAGCAATCAGTTGACAAGTCCAGCACAGACCCCTGTGGCAAAGTGAAATACAAAGACTCTCTAGGTAGCAGGTGTTTCCCTTTTAATGACAGCTTAACTGGTGAAGAATTGAGCAGAGCTCTGTCCTTTCTCACCCTGCTGTTTGCATTTGGCCAGCACAAATGTGCCTTGGTGACATTTCAGGTCAGAGGAGTCTATCAGGAATTTCCTATTCAACAAATGGAGAGTGGAAAGGCTCCTGCCTGCACCTATGTGACTGGATACAAAAAGAAAGAGGGAGGAAGATCTAGGGGAATGTGGCCCCCCTCAGGGCTGTGTAGTCTGTAATGAAGCTTCTATGTGGTCAAAGAGAACAGAGAACAGCGTCTGAACTTGTCTGAGGATATTGATCCTTATGTAGATATGAGGTAAAGGGCAGAAAACTACAGAGTGAGGCCATGGTGTGAATGGAGAGGACATAGAATTGTGGAATCATGTTTAAGACTGCCAGAACTTGTCTGTCATTCCTTCATTCCGAAGATCCAAGCCCTTCAGCTATTTACGTGGCAAAGAAGCAGGTCAGCTGTGACAGTACCTGAATATTAACACCCCCAGGTCCCACTACAGTAAATCTGATGGAGTAGGAATGATACAAAAAGAAAAAAAGAAAAAAAAAACCCTGTGTACACATAAAGAGATCCCTTTTCTAATTATTCTGCAGGGAAGACTTTCCTGATATGGTTGGGGAGTGAGAAGAAACCCTTAAAACTGGTTCTCCCTATGATTGGCAGGGGGCAGGATTTCAAGCCTACCCCCATTCTCCATGCAGGGACTTTGTGACACCACAGAGGGTAAGCCATACTCCAAGGTAGATCTCATACCAGGAAGGAGTTCTGCAACACAAACTGGACTCCATGGGTCTAAAGAAAAAGAGACTGAGAACCGAAAGTTAGATGAGTCGGGAGGTGGGGGTGGGGGGGTTGTTGGGATGAATATGATCAGAATGCATTGTACAGAATCCTCAAATAATTACTTAGAAGAAAATTTTGATGTTTCAAACAAAATCAAGGCTGATAATGTTATCAGTGTAGCAGCCACCAAGAACCACAGATAAGGAAATGAGTGGTGTGTTAGGGAACACCTGTTAGAACTGCAACAAGGTTCTTTTTTAGAAAAATCCTGAAAACTGGGTCATAAAGCCCAACCTTGGCTAATTAAGTGACTCATTCTAGATTTTGACAAGAAGTGTTTGCTTTTGCTGGGAGCTAAAAGGTAGGATCACAAGTGTCATGGTATTGTGATCAGAGCAAGCAGAGAGACAGGAAGACAAGGATCAGATGGGAAGGAGTGAGCTGTGTGGGATGGTATAGGCTTGCAATTCCTCATTGGAGACTTGGGCAAAGGAATAGTAAGTTCAAGGCCAGCCTGCACTATACCGTGAGATCCTGTCTCTTAATAAGTGTGTGTGGGGTGTGTGTGTGTGTGTGTGTGTGTGTGTGTGTGTGTGTGTGCAGATAGATAGATAGATAGATAGATAGATAGATAGATAGATAGATAGATAGATATGATTTGTTTTTCAATATAGGACAGGATTTGAGGAATGAAAGGGATGGAGATGATATTGGGCTATGATTCTGGGATATAAGAAGAAGACATTGAATGCCAATATCTCTAGAAATACCAGGCTTAGCTTCAAGTTAGGTGAGGTCCTAGCACTGAGAGGGTGAAGTGGACATACTCTCTCCATCCTTAACTAAAACATCACCTCCACTTGACAACCACTTGCAAACAAAAATTTAGTTTTCTCCAGTGGAGTCCTACTAGATTTATAAGTCATGCTTAGGGGCAGGTCCCATGCCCAGCAGTGGATGGCCAACACAAACTCAGCAGTGCCTTTGTAGATTTTTTTTTTTGTCTCATATTGCTTTGTTTGGACATTTTTTTATAGGACTGGTCTTTTGGATATCATAATTTATGATTTTGTGTTTTTATGAGTTTTGCACCTGTGTGCATTGTGTGTGCATGTGTGCGTATGCATTCCTTGTGCTTTTTGGCTTTTTTGTTTTTATTCTGATTTGTTTCCCTTTTTCCATTTGTCTCTTTGTTTTCTAAGAAAGGGAGAAAATAAAGACAGAGAGTTGGATGGGTGGCAAGGTGAAGAAGATCTGGGAAGAGATCTTACCATTATCAAAATATACTGCATAAATTTCTAATTAAAAAAGAAAATAGTTTTTGTTAAAAAAAAAAAAGTTAAGCAACAAAAAGGTAAGCAATTTCACTTCTAGCAAAATAGACATGTCCTTAAAAAAGACAACGTAATTTTATGAAAATAATCCAAGGTAAGTATCAAATTATCTATATATTGGAACACTTATCAACATAATTTTTTATATTTAATTAGAAGTAGTAAAATAAACAAATATAAAAGAATGACTAAACTCATAGTTAAGTTACAGAACATCTTAATGATCAACCCGACTATTTTACTTTTTGAGAAAAAATTCAGCTTATTGTATTTTTCACATCATCGGCGTCATATGATAAAATTTTATATAGCCATCAAACACTTAGGAAATGTTCCAAAAGGAGGTGCCAGCCCCAGGGAAAAGATGCCATAGGAAGCCAGCCCTCCAGAGACATGTGTCAGTCTCTTCAGGCTGCAGCAACAAAAATGCTACAGAAGGGGTGACTTTATAAAGAACAGAAATGTGTTTCTCAGTTTCAAAGACTATGGCTAGGAACAAGGTCTCGCTTCCTGCTTCTTAAGTACCCATGTTCCTGCAACGTAGCCGCATGGCAAATAGGTGGGAGATCTCTAAGTCATCTTTCAAAAGGGAGCCAGCCACCTCCGAAGGCCCCGCCCTTTAACGGCACAGCCTTGGTAGTTAAGAGATTTCAGCTTGTGAGTTTGGGAATTCATAGTCAACCAATCTATCGCTGTCGATGTGGCAGGATAGAAAGTTCGGGAGTTAAAGTGGCAGAAAAAAGAAGAGGAACAGGGATAGGAAGACGTACGAAAGGCTCACTGAACAGGAGCTTGTCGCCTGGCACTGTGGGATGGTCCGATACCGGCAGAAAAGGAAGGGAAGGAACACAATAAACGACTGGACTCTGTTATTGATCTCTTTCATGTCTGGATGAAGGAAACGCCTTCTCCAGACAGACACAACGGTGACAGGAAATGAGCAGCTATGTGCAAGACAGAGCGGGGCTTCTAAGACACTCTCTAGTTTCTAGTGTGACTTGGTTTAGTTTGCAATAGGATCTTGCTATACATAACCACGGCTGGCCTTTCGTTTACTACATAGGCCAGGAAGTACTATGCAGGTTACTGGGGGGAAGGGAGAGAAATCAATAGTCTTCCCGAGCTGTAAAGCTTCTACACTATATGTAATATGACTACCCTCAGTGGTGTGATAATGGTATGAATGTTATAAGGGTAACCGACAAGCTTTTCATGTTAGATTTAAGGTCCATTCCACAGGAGAAAACTCATAATATAAAACTGGCTAAGAACCTGTGACGGGCAAGGTCATACGCCCTAAGAGATAACCTACTGCTGTTATTTTGCTAAATTAACATAATATGAAACTACCTTCTGAATACTATCCCTTATGCGGATACTTATAGTGCAGTTCCCATTCCGTCTCCGAGAAACTTCTTACTACAGCCTGTTTCCGGGATTTCAGTCAACACAGAGTCTTATACCAGGTCAAAGGGTGGAGAATAACTATCTGTGAGATGCTTAATCATAAATTGGGCATCTAGATCATGCCACAGCCTCCAAAGCTCAAGCAACGTGTGGAAGAGGAGGTACAAAGACAGTGAGATCCAGTGGTCAGGGAGGACTGGGGTGAAACACTGCCTTCTGGATATTTCAGGGCTGATGCACTCATGAACCCTCAGAAGTTGTAGCTGCCTGTACAAGGCCTGAACAAAATCAAGCCAGTAAACAGTCCATCAGGGGCGAGGGAGGAGCTCATGAGAACCCGTCCCTAGCTGAGAGATGTTAGTACTTGACTGGGAAAGGAGACAGTCTTCTGCGGGGCCATGTCCTCTCTTCAGCTTCCCGCGCTCCGATGGATGGCCCCACTCCCCCTAGCATATGGGTGTCGCTGACTGGCCTGGGTGGCTTATTAAGGGGGAAGAAAAAGAAGATATGAAGTTGAGAGGGAGATGTGAGACAAGCGGAGAGGGCAGTGGGGTTGGTTTAATCTAAATGTATGCTGTGTGTGTATATGCGATCCATAAAGAATGGATCAACAAGCAGAAGTGCTTAGTGACCCCAGGGACGCAGAGTAGCTACGGGGGTCTCACAAATGGCTGCTAGAACTGTCAAACGATACAACCACTTCGGAAAACACGCCGGTAGCTTTTGAAAAGTTAAATACACCCTAACCAGCCATCTCATCCCTGCATAATTGGCCCTTGAGAAATGAAAACATATGTCCACATTGAGAAAAAAAAAAAAAACTGCTACTTTATTCATTATTGCCCCAAACTGGAGGCAAGTCAAAGGCCCTTCAGTTGGTGGATAGATAAACAAACTGTAGTAGATCCATATAATTGAAAACTGTGGGCTCAGCACTAAAAAGGAGCAAACTATTGACATAGTCGGCAACACAAATGAATCTCCGATGCGTTGTGCGGAGGAAAAGCAGCCAGACGCTAACTGCTTCCTTCTGCACAGTTTTCAGTGATGTGACTTCAGGGAAAGGTACAACTATGACAAGAGGCAATCAGCGTTGCCAGAGTCGAGGGCACAACAGGTCCCTGTGTGTTGGCATGAAGAAACATGGGCCCTATGAGCAACTCTTCTAGGCCTTGATTATGGTGTTAGGACACTGTTGTATGGAGTTTTAAAAAATTCATACATCTACTGTATCAAGAAATACTACATTTTCCACAATTTTAAAATAGGCAAAGTGGGAGATGAGAGAAGAAATTAGTGGGAAGAAGGTTTGAAGTGAAAGGTAAGAAGAAAAAATATAGTAGGGAAAGAAGATATAAGAAAACAATGTCTGGTAAGACACTGGCACTATACAAAAACAAAGCCTTAGTATTTCTTATTCAAAGGTTCTACACAATCTCAAAACAATGTTTTATAAAATATAAAAATATCGGTAGCATCATCAATTTGGGGTCATGGATTTTATTTTAGGTTTAATAGTTGCTGGCATTTAGTCTAGTCTCCACCCCACAGTTAGCTGCTCCTTCTTCTTACCCCCCTCTCCCCTTTCCCCTCCCCCTCCATGTGCTCATGGCCAACATCTATTCCTCCTCCTCCTCCTCCTCCTCCTCCTC
>NC_034608.1:48165847-48191948 GCF_900095145.1 Mus pahari
ATTGAGAATTTTGCTGGGTATAGTAGCCTGGGCTGGCATTTGTGTACTCTTAGGGTCTGTATGACATCTGCCCAAGATCTTCTGGCTTTCATAGTCTCTGGTGAGAAGTCTGGTGTAATTCTGATAGGTCTGCCTTTGTATGTTACTTGATCTCTTTCCCTTACTGCTTTTAATATTCTTTCTTTGTTTGGTGCATTTGGTGTTTTGATTATTATATGACANGAGGAATTTCTTTTCTGGGCCAGTCTATTTGGAGTTCTGTAGGGTGTATATATATTTGTAATTCTTTTTTAAGCAATTTTTATTAGATATTTGTTTCATTTACATTTCAAATGCTATCCCAAATGTCCCCTACCCTCCTCCACCCTGCTCCCCAACCTACCCACTCCCACTTGTATGTGCATGGGCATCTCTTTCTTTAGGTTAGGGAAGTTTTCTTCTATAATTTTGTTGAAGATATTTACTGGCCCTTTGAGTTGGGAATCTTCACTTTCTTCTATACCTAGTACCCTTAGGTTTGGTCTTCTCATTGTGTCTTACATTTCCTGGATGTTTGGGGTTAGGAGCTTTTTGCTTTTTGTATTTCCTTTGACTTCTGTGTCAGTGTTTTCTATGGTATCTTCTGCCCCTGAGATTCTCTCTTCTCTCTCTTGTATTCTGTTGGTGATGCTTGCATCTATGACTCCTGGTCTCTTCCCTAGGTTTTCCAACTCCAGGGTTGTCTCTCTTTTTGATTTCTTTGTTGTTTCTTTTTCCATTTTTAAATCTTGGATGATTTTGTTCATTTCCTTTGCCTGTTTGATTGTGTTTTCCTGTANNTNTTTAAGGGATTTTTGTGTTTCCTCTTTAAGGACTTCTACCTCTTTACCTGTGTTCTCCTGTATTTCTTTAAGGGAGTTATTAGTGTTCTTCTTAAAGTCCTCTATCACAGTAGTGAGAAGTGGTTCTAGATCCGAATCTTGTTTTCTGGTGTGGTGGTGTATCCAGGACTTGCTATGGTAGGAGAACTGGGGTCTGATGATGCCAAGTAACCTTGGTTTCAGTTGCTTATGTTCTTATGCTTGCCTCCCGCCATCTGATTATCTATAGTGCTATCTGCCCTTGCTATATCTGACTGGGGCCTGTTCTTTCTGTGGTCCTGGTTGTGTCAGAACTCCTCAGAGTCCAGCAGTCTTTCTGATCCTGTGATTCTGGGATCCTGGGATCCCTGGATTCTGGGTGTGTTAGAGCTCCTGGGAGTGGAGCATCCTCTGTGTGTTGTGGGACTGGCTGCAGAGTTCATGCCCAAGGTCTGGACAGGGCTCCGGTCCAGACCATAAGGAACCTGTGCCACTGGTCAGGCGGGGCTCTAGTATCCCTGGATCTCACTGGTCCCAGTTATTCCAGGTGGTGTTGGGACAGATGTTGTGTCCTCCTCACCTCTGACCCTATGATCCTGGGTGTGTTAGAGCAGCTGGGAGTGGAGCTTCCTCTGGGTGTTATGAGTTCAAGCCCAAGGTCTATTCAGGGCTCTGGCCCAGACCAGAATGCCACTTTAAACTTAAAATAATAATAATAAAACATTTTTTTGACATGGAAAATGGTTTCATTCCTTACCTTTTGTCTTGAAACTGCTTCTCCCTTAGCAATCTGTTCTTTCAAACGATGACTAGGCATCACCACTGTTGACAGGTGCTAATTTATGCCGCCAAGTCCCTGTTGCTGAACACTTAATTTGGTTCCAATTTTTTGGTAGGATGAGCCGGGCTGTGTCGAATGTCCTTGGTACACTTATCTTTGTGCATACAACATTATTTTTTTTTGTAGCAAAAGCCTAGAATGAGAATTACTGTATTGACAAAAAAAAAAATGTACATTAAGTGGCTTTTCATTCAGAGTGCCAAATTGCTCTCTGGAAGATGACATAATTTACTCCAAGCAGCTGTGGAAAGAGTTGCGGCTGTGTTGGGCTGGCCCTTTTCTTTCAAAAATCTAAGAAGCCTTTCTCCTTAATAACGTTGTCTATTATAAATGTTGTTTTTTAATTAAAAGATTACTAAAGAAACTTTTAAACACTACAAAAAAGTGTGCTGAGTTTTTATTCGAGATGAAGGATTATAAACATAATTTGGATGGGAACCCTTCGGAGCATTTAAAGTTAGGTTTTCCATTGTTGCCCTTGAGGTTCACCTTGGTTTTTGGCTGGCTACTTTTACCAGAGAGTTTGGGGAGAAGTAACTTCATTTTGTATGTAAGGATATTCCCTAGAAAAGCTATAGTGTTCAGAAAGAATGTCTCTGGAACACTCCACTGTGACACGTTGAAATCTTGGTTTATCGCTCAGCATATTTATAAGCACAAGGCTGTCACTGCTAGTTTTTGTCAACTTGACACACGCCTAGGACATACTTTGGAGGAGAGGATCTCAACTGAGGAATTGCCTCTACCCGATTAGCCTATAGGCAAATCTTTGGGGCATGTCTCCTTCGCTAATTGATATGAGAGGGCCCAACCCACTGTGTGCTTTACCAACTTGGCTCAGGGAGGCCTAGGAGGTTTTAAAAGATAGCTGAATATCTAGGGGAACAAGCCAATAAGCAGGGCTCCTTTACTATCCCTGTTCCAGTTCCTGCTTCCAGTTCCGGCCTTGTCTCCCCTCCATGATGGGCTGTAAAACGGAAGATGGCATAAGCCCTTTCAATGGGACCTGGTTAAGGAAAAGTATCCGGGTAAGAAAGTAGAGATTCTGGTCTCATGAAACAAGGCGGAAGAGCCTTGGAAATGCACAATGACCGAACTGCTTTAACATGTTCAGCCAAAGATGAACGACACAATGAAGAAAAGTAAACTCACGGGGACATAGCTCCAGCCAGCCTGCGGCTCCAAGGGGAAGGATGTTGGAGCCTCATCCAAAGGCTGAGCCGAGAGAGACCCTGGTGAAATGACAGGTGGCTCCCACAGCTTCAAAGTTGATGGCAGGTTTGGGATGATTCCTGAAGCCACAGAGAGGAACCCTGTCTTGTCACTGTCTCACCGAGAGGTGGCTGAGCACCATCTTGACAGTCTATTGTTTAAAGGGAGCTACTACTGTAAGAGGCTGAGAACAGAGACGTCTAAGTCAGGAAGCCCAAATGTGATTTGCTACAACCCTAGTGTGAGAAACAGCCCTGGCTGGTGGCTATGGAAACCGAAAGGGCTGAGGCCGAAAGCTGAAAAGGTCTGGGGGTAGGGAGCTCAACTCAGACAGAAAATGAACATGAAAAGGTGACACCGCCCCGCAAGCTGGCCTCAGCAACTGAGCATAACCCTGACATTTGATAGCCCTAATTCTCAGGTCAAAGACTAAATCAGCCCCGAAACCACCAATCAGCATTGAACTACTGAGGGTTCTAGAAGTTCTGAGGGTCCAGTAGATCTGTAGATCAGTGGGTCCACAGCTGAGTTACTCTATCAGAAAAATAAATACCTAGCCCGGGTAGGGGTCGGGAGTGAGGGGATTGCAAAGACAGGCCCTTTTCCTATACAGACCTCCTTGCCTCGTGGCTTCCTCCCATGCACAACACTGAGCCACTGTCAAGCCAAACCATTAGCCAGAGAAAGCAATCAGAGGGTGGGGAATCACAGAAGGGTGGGAGAACACGCCCAGTTCACGAGCTGAAAAGCAAAATGTGGCCAGCAGAGGGCGGTAGTACACAGAGAAGGGGATGCTCCTGGTGTGACCAGGACCCTGGCAACCATAGGAAAAGCCTCCTCTTAGGCTGCCCCTGCCCCCATCCCTGTGCTATAACCAGCAGCTTCAAAGGAAGAAGCTATTCAGCATTTCACCCTTTGCTCTTTTTCCTTTTTTTAAAAATTTCTTGTTTTATGCTCACTCCTGTGTTACTCTGTATCACATTTGTAATGTTTACACTTTACTATGTTAAATGTATTTATTACAAAAATATATTAAAAAATACTATTTTACGTTTTCTTTTTTTTTTTTTAGTTCCCTTTATATACTCATCTTATTTCATCTACGCTGCCTAACTTCTGAGCAAACTTTGTTTTTGCTTGTTGTCTTTTCTGACCCTTTATAGTATACATTGGTATAATTTGACATCACACTAGCTCTTTACATTTCTTTTGGTGCCCTTGGACTTCTATCTTTTATTTGTTTGTTTGTTTGTTTTGTAAATTTACCAAGTTTTGGTTTTGGATCTTTGTCACTATGAGAAAATCTTTCTTTATCCCCACTGTCTTATTCTATTTAATAACTGTCTCTTCTTTTCCATGATAGTCTACTGTTCTTTCTGATTTGAGTTTAACCTCCATTTCTTGCCTATCGTCCGCCTGATGTGCCTCCTTTTCCTACCTTGTGTGTTTACTAGTTCTGCATTCCCCTGAATAATTTTGCTTCAGAAAACACTCTACATCATTCGTTTTGCCATTTTCTATTTGATGGTCATTAGGGACCTATTAGTGAGGTTTAACTGATTGTACTTTATTTCTCTCTCTTGAGCGACTTGATGCATTCGCTGGCACCGAAGTTTGTTTTCTCCCTCCTGAGTGATCCAAGGGACTAAGGCCTCAAGGTCTGTCTGCCCAAGAAGATGCTAAAATAAAACCAGAAGAGATATGCAGACTATCAGGTACATTTCAACACTAAACATACGAAACGTGTAAGCAAGGCAAAATGACTCCTCAAAACTATAATTATACTGCAATGGCTGCAATAAAGAATATTGAAATAGCGTAAGTGCTGACTGAAGATTATACTTTCCTAGCCATGGTGGCTCACACCTCTGATGCCAGCATTACGAAGGCAGAGAAAAAACCAGCAGCCATGAGTTCCACTCCAACTTGGGATACAGAGCCAAGCCTTATCTCTGAACAAAAGTGTGTGAGTAAAAAGGACCTCAAAAGAGATTTAACACTTGATCAAAGAGAACGGATCTGGAAAGAAAAGTCAGCAAAATGAATTTTTAAAAAATCAGCAAAATGAATGAAAACGTTAGATTCATGGGATGAGAATTCAGTAAGGAAATTCAGATTTTGCAAATGTGTGTGTGTGTGTGTGTGTGTGTGTGTGTGTGTGTGTGTGTGTGTGTATCTTTTGTATAATGGGATCCTCCTACCTGAGAACAGTGGTCTGTCCAACAACCACTGTCTCACCGGTCCTGTCCGGGACCCTCTACTCTCCTGTTCTCCAGACAGGACCAGTGAGAGGCTAGGATGGCCAAACCTAGGTGCTACTCTTCCATTGGTGGCCTTACCACACACACACACACACACACACACACACACACACACACACACACACACACTTTTCAATGATCCATCCCAATAATAAGATCCCTCATTCTTACTTGGCTACATTTTTTTTTTCTTTTTCACACCTTGCCTCCTTCACCTTCTCCGGGAATGGATTTGATACATTTTCAGTAAAAGTCACACAGGTGCTTCTTCACCCAAACCTCTCCCTGAGCACTGAGCACACACCCACACACCCCTGACTCCCCCCACACACACACCCCGTTCTGTCCCTTTTCAGCAAGAAGCAATCAGACATGGACCAGCCTCCATACACCCACAGATGTCAGGATGTTACATTGGAACCTCGGCTTGCCCCACCTCCCGGCAAGGTCCGCTCCTCTGTCCCTCTCCAACCATCAAAGGCCCAGCTCTGCACTGCTGGTGACTGTCACCACTGCCTTCCTGGAAGCTGCCCTTCTTCCAAACCCCTACCCGGTGACTAAGCTGGGGACAAGCCCGGCTGGGGACAGACACATCCTTTCCCAGCTGGTGACAAGCCCAGCTGGTGACAGACACATCGGTTCCCTTTGCCTACAATCCATAAAAACAAACTTCCTTGCCATAGCCTGCATGACTTCTTCTGTCCCTTCCCCTGAGATTGTGAGTGCGTAGGCAGACAGATAGACAGACAGATGTGTGTGTGTGTGTGTGTGTGTGTGTGTGTGTGTGTGTGTAATGAAGAAAAAAGAGTAGTTAGAGCAACACCCAAAAACTCTGAAAAATGCTCACCAGACAAAAAATAAAAATAAAGAGAATAGAAGGAGCTGAGACAAAAGNTATATATATATATATATATATATATATATATATATATATATATAACAGAGGAGAGAAGTGAAGCTTTGAGACTCCTATACAGATGTGATGAGAGAAGAACTTCTCCATAATGAGTTATCGTCAAGGTGACAAATGTGCAAAACAACATGAAAGGCTCTAAGTACAGAGCACTGACTCCCCTCCAAGGACAAACTCATGAATGTCATGAGCCCTTGTGAGCAAACTTAAAAGGAGAGAAGCATAGGATGACAGACTTCAGGCAGCTGAAGTAGATAGCTATCAGCCAAGATTGCTATGTCCAGCATAGCTATCTCTTTAAAGTGATGGAAAAATAAGGACATTTCAAGACAAGCATGAAGTAGGGCAGTCCGTGACTGCTAAGTGACTACTGTAGGAGATCATTAAAGATTGCAACAGACAGAAGAAGAATAAAGACAGTTTCTATCACAAGAGAACAAAACAGAATGGATTTCATGCAAAAAATAAACAAGAAAAGAGATGGGAAGGAATCAATAATAACAAAAAAGAAAGAAAATAAAGTAAATCCATGACACTAATGAGAGAGAATGAAATGCACAAATGATAATCTAACAAACCAGGAAATATCAACAAAATTACAGAAATTAGTAAGTAGCCCCCAATAATAACTTCAAAGGTGAATAACTCAATTCATGAACAAAGAGACTCAAATGTTTAAACTTGGGGGTGGCCTTTACTCTCTCTCATATATTATATCCCTCCCCTCTGCCAGTCTCTCCTCCCACCTCACCTCTTCCCCAGAAGCACCCCCTTGCCTATATGCCATCCAATTATGTATCTTAAATAGACTCATACTTCACCAGCAAAGACATCATCAACAGTCAATGGTAATAGTTACTGTTTAGCAAATGGAAGCCAAGAAGAGTTCAGTGTACCTAATTCTAATATCTGAAAAACTAGACTTCGAACCAAAATTAATTAGAAGAGAATGAAGAAGGCCATTACATATAATTATAGGAAATAGTTCATCAAGAATATGCAATGATTATAATTGTATACTGCTAAATGTTAAAGTTCCCAAATTTGTAAAACAAAGCCTGACAAAAATATCCATCTTTAATATCCCATTCTCATCTTCGGATAGGTCAACCAAGTTAGTAATCAGTAAAGAAATTGCAGAGCTCAACTATTCTGTAGATCAAGTGAGTTTAACAAATATATACAGAATCTCTCTCCCAACAAATATAGAATTCACATTCTTCTCAGCAACAAATGGAACTTTCCCTAAAATGGGCCACACTTCTGTCCACAAAATAAGTCTTAACAAAAATAAAAGGTCAAAATAATCTTTAGGATCTTGCCAGATCATAATGAAATAAAACTAGATATAAATACTAAGAAACGTGACAGAAATTACATATAGATATGTTACAGGGAGATTTTAAAATGTAATCTTGAATGACCAGCATACCACTGAAGAAATCAGGGAGGGAATTTTATTTTATTTCCTAAAATAAAATGATAATAAAAGTAGTTTATCAGAAAGTTAGGAAACAGTTAAAACAGTAATAAAGAAAATTTATACACATATATACTGAAGTTTTGTGTATATTTATATATCCCTTAAAAACCATAGAGCTCAATAAATAACCTAATGATACAACTTAAGGTTTTACAAGAACAAAATAAACCCAAAACAGCCAGTGGCAAGAAATAATGGAGAGAGATAATAGTTTTTGTCAACTTGACATAAACTACAGCCATCTGCAAAAAGGGATTCCACAGAGAAGATCATATCATCAATAGAAAAAATTCTCAGCCCAAAGGAATACAGGTCAGGCTTTAGTCTGAAGCCAAAACTAAGAGTAGCCATATCCCTGGGGCATACATTTAGGTCTCCCTAAATATAGTGTTCCCACAAGTAAGTAGTTTCATAAATATTTTATAGAAACAGAACAGAGATAGCTATAAATCAAGGCATTTAAAAAATGAAATTGATGGAAACATCAGAGAAGAGAGTTCCAGCAAGATGGGGGAGCCCCTCCTACAGTCTCAGATATGAACAAGACAGGAAGAAGTAAGATGTTCCTATTTGGCAGTAACATGATCCAACGAACAAAAGGCTCTAAAGAATCCACTACAGAAAAATTATCTGACCCAATGGACACTTTGGGGAAAGTAGCATTAGGCAAAACTACAGGTTATTTTAATTAAATGAAGCCACTAGCAAATTAATCAAGAAGTAAATCATGAACAAAAATCTCATTCACAATGGCCTCAAAAAAAAGAAAAAAAAAAAAAACTCCACCTAGGAATAAACATGACCAAATAGGTGAGCGATATCTATAATAAAAACTTTGAGATGCTGAAGAAATTGAAGAAAGGTCAGGAAGATGGAGATACGTCCCATGCTCCTGGATTGGAAGGACTAATATCATAAAATGACATTATTGCTTAAAGTAACCTACAAATTCAACAGAGGCCCCATAGATATCCCAACAAAATTCATCCTAGACCCAGACAAAACAATTCCGAAGTGTATATGAAAGCATAAAAGACTTTACATATTCAAAGAAAGAAAGACGGTAACATAATACATGAGCTCAAATTAAACTATAGAATCATTGTAACAAAACCTATAATACTGGCAGGTGCCCTGGAGCAGAAAGGATACATAGAGGATTGGTCTAGACTAGAGGACTCAGACATAAGCCCACAGAGCTTACTTAAGTAAGGTATCTAATTGCACACAAAGCCTTCAAAAACATTCACTAGAGAAAAGCTCTCTTGAACAAAACGGGGCTCAGTAAATTGAATAGCCACAACCCAAAGAACCGACCCTGATCCAAATTATGCAGCCTTCACAAAAATCCATTTAAAACTATCAAAGAGCTTACTAAAAAGCTTGAAACTTTAAAACTGCTAGAGGAAAACATAGGCGAAATATTTCAAGATAGAGTAATAGGCATAGTCTTTCGGTAAAAGACACTGTGGCAGAAGAAAACATACAAGATTTGACAGACATCATTGTATGAAATTAAACAGCATCTACACAGCAAAGGGAAGCAAACTTTGCCAAATATACATTGGTGTGGTGGTTAGTATTCATTTATTATTGTGGCTGGATTTAAACATCTCTGCACGTGTGTGTGAGGACATTTCCAAAGAGGCTTAACTAAAGATGGATGACAAGCCCTGACTACTATGCCATGGACTGAGGCCCCAGACTTAATAAAGAAGAGAAATGGGGTAGTCTCTGGATGGTCCATCCTTTCAACTTAGCTCCAAACTTTGTCTCTGTAACTCCTTCCATATGTTGTTCCCTATTCTAAGGAGGAATGAAATATCCACACATTGGTCTTCCTTCTTCTTGATTTTCTTGTGTTTTGCAAATTATATCTTGGGTATTCTAAGTTTCTGAGCTAATATCCACTTATCAGTGAGTGCATATCTAGTGACTTCTTTTGTGATTGGGTTACCTCACTAAGGATGATATCCTCCAGATACATCCATTTGCCCAAGAATTTCATACATTGATTGTTTTTAATAGCAGAGTAGTACTCCATTGTGTAAATGTATCACATTTTCTGTATCCATTCCTCTGTTGAGGGACATCGGGGTTCTTTCCAGCTTCTGGCTATTATAAATAAGGCTGCTATGAACATAACGGAGCATGTGTCCTTACTACCAGTTGGAACATCTTCTGGGTATATGCCTAGGAGAGGTATTGCTGGATCTTCCAGTAGAGCAATGTCCAATCCAAACCCAGACACTATTGCATATGCCAGCAAGATTTTGCTGAAAGGACCCTTATATAGCTGTCTTGTGCGAGGCTATGCCAGTGCATGGCAAAGATAGAAGTGGATGCTTACAGTAATCTATTGGATGGAACACAGGGCCCCCAATGGAGNAGCTAGAGAAAGTACCCAAGGAGCTGAAGGGGTCTGCAACCCTATAGGCAGAACAACAATATGAACTAACCAGTACCCCCAGAGCTCATGTCTCTAACTGCATATGTAGCAGAAAATGGCCTAGTCAGCCATCATTGGGAAGAGAGGACCCTAGGTCTTGCAAACTTTACATGCCCTAGTACAGGGGAACGCCAGGGCCAAGAAGTAGGAGTGGGTGGGTAGGAAAGCAGGGATGGGGGGAGTGTATAGGGAACTTTTGGGATAGCATTTGAAATGTAAACAAAGAAAATATCTAATAAAAAACAACAAGAAGAAGAGAAATGAAGCAAGTCAGCTGAACTCCTCTACGCATGCCTCTCTACTTGTTTGTCTGTACCATGAACCAAAACATATGCTGTCTTGACCTCTCCACAATACTGGACTGTGAATCAGAGTAAATTTCCTGTTTCCCCACCAAGGGGCTTCTTGGTAGATCTTTGTTTGAAGTGATGAGAAAAGTAATGGATACAATTAGAGAACTAATATGCACAATTTGTAAAGAATTCCAAATGTGAACACAACACACACACACACACACACACACACAATCAATCAATCAATCAATCAATCAATTAATCAACTCTACTTACTAGTTTTATGTCAACTTGACACAAGTTAGGGTCATCAGAAAGGAGAGTCTCAATCAAGAAAATTCCCCCATAAGATCCAGCTGAAAGGCATTTTCTCCCTTAGTGACCAGTGAAGAGGGACCTAGCCTATTGTGGGTGGTGTCATCCCTTGGCTGGCGGTCCTGCCCTTCATGGCCTCTGCATCAGTTCCTGCCTTGTTCCTGCCCTGTGTGTGTTCTTGTCCTCATTGTTTTTGATGATGAATTGTTATGGATAACTGTGAGCAAAGCAAACCCTTTCCTCCCCAAGTTCCTTTTGGCTGTGGTGTTTCATCACAGCAACAGTAACCTTAAGGCATCACCCAATTAATAAATGGGCTAATAAACTCAATAAAGGGGCCTTAAAATGAATACAAATCACCAATAAGTATCTGAAATGCGTGTTTAAGATGCGTAAACACCGAGAAAATACAAATATTTAAAATTACGTCAAGCATCTCACCACAATCAGACTGGCTACCACCATCAAGAAGACAAATGACAGGAAGTGGTGGAGAGGATGTGGATAAGAACATTTATTTACTGCTGCCGGGAGAAAAAATTATATGGCCACTATGGAAATCAACATAGAGGGTCATTAAAAAAATAAAAATAAAAATCCCTTCTGAATATCACTGAAGGACTCTGAGTACACCTAGCACAGAGATGCTACACATCTATGGTTACTGTTTTTGTTTTTTTGTTTGTTTGTTTTGGTTTGGTTTTTTTTTTTACTTACTTTTCCATTGATGTGATAAAAGGCCATGACCAAGGCAACTTATAAAAGAAGGTGTCTAATTGGGCTCATGGTAGAAAGAGCTGAGAGCTCCCATCTTGATCTTCAAGCACAAGTAGAGAGCAGACGAATGATGGGAGTTTTTTGAAACCTCAAAGCCTCCCCACTCAGTAATATACCTCTTCCAACAATGCCACACCTCCTCATCCTTCCTAAGCAGTTCTGCTCACTGCAGACCAAGTATCTGGACATATGAGGATCATTCTCACTCAAACCACTACCACGTCACATTGTTCACAAGAGCTAAAGGATGGAGCCAACCTAGAAAGGCTTCATGAGTAGATGCCAGAGAAGGAAAAGGTGGTACTTTGCAGATATGAAGAAAAATGAAATGATTTTTGCAAGAATATGGGTGGAACTAGAACTTGTTATTTTAAGAGAAATGAATCAAAGTCAAAAAGGTATATATTAAACTTGAAGGGGTAGTGAAGAAGTCCAATCAGAGGCAGCAGGAAAATGAGAGGGCTCAGGGGAGAGGGGGATGAATGAAAACAAAATGTAATGGCACCGTGTATGAAAATGTCACAGTGAAATTATTACTTTTCATATTAATTTAAAATATTACTTTTGAAAAAATATGATATGCATTCTTGTACCACTGGGCAGGCCCTGAACCAGTGGCCTGCTGAAATGGTTTTCTACCTATTAGGTTAAAAAAATGGAAACTGTCTAATTTATCAGATTCAGTTGGATCAAATGTTTTTACATGCCAATGAAGAAGCACCACCCTAGTCTACCACAATTCCCTTGAAGCTAATATATATAAGCATATATATATACATATATATATATATATATATATATATATATATATATATATATATGCTTCAGGGAAGTGAATATATAATATATTTTTTTTTATTCTGCCCAAAAGACTAACTTTCTTCAAGTGTAGCATTTAGACAGTATCTGTACCCCAGGCTGGCTTTGAACTCACTATGTAGCCCAGGCTGGTTTTGAACTCACTATGTAGCCCAGGCTGGCTTTGAACTCACTATGTAGCCCAGGTTGGTTTCAAATTCATGTTATTCTTCCTGCCTTGGGCTTCTGAGTTCTGAGATTGTAAGTTTAAACCTCTAATCAAGCCAAGAAACATATATATGTGCATACATACATATATATATACATATATATGCATATATATATACTTTTCAAACTATAGTCACTTAATAAAGCCTATTATATGTCTTCAAGTTATCTCACATTTATTTAAAGTAAGTCCTAGTCAAAGGATGAGAAGATTAATTTCTCCTTCAACAACCCCAAAGATCAAAAATAATAAATGAAATAGAAGATGTAGTTCATTCAGTAAGAAAAACTGGGTCAACCTGTTTTAAAAGACAGAATTACTCTAGTAACAAATGTTTCTGGGCAAAAGCTAGCCTGTGGGTTTCTAAGAATATACTGCCTGGAAGATTTTGAATTGTATTCTCTTAAAATCTGAACTTTCCAATTAATTAGATTCAAATTCATCTTATATCAATATAATTCAGAGGATTTATTTTATTTGTTAATTATTCCCACTGAGATGTAAACAGTAACAGCCTGGTAAGAATGCTTGTGAACGACTCCATTAATTACATACCATGGTTATGATTGCTTTTCAATTAGTATGTTAACATCCACCCATGTGTTGGGCCCTGTGTGAGGCTTTGGGAAATCATATTATGTTCTTGTAAAGAATAGTCCACTGTTTTGGGAAGTGGGGTGCCTTCCCTCCATGATACAAAGTGGGTTGGCTCATACTCGTTCATGGTAAAGTGACTGCCTTCCCTCCATGATACAAAGTGGGTTGGCTCATACTCGTCCATGGTAAAGTGACTGAACTGAAAGAGGGGGCTACACATTCCTTGGCTGCTTACCTTGCTATCCTGACTTCTAAGACACATTAGCTCCATGTCCAGTGGTGTGATGGTTTGTACATGCTTGGCCCAGGAAGTAGCACTGTTGGGAGATATGACCTTGTTGGGGTAGGCGTGGCCTTGTGGGTGTGGGCTTTAATACCCTTGTCCTAGCTGCCTAGGAGCCAGTATTCTGCTAGCAGCCTTCAGATGAAGATGTAGAGCTCTCGGCTCCTCCTGCACCATGCCTGCCTGGATGCTTCCATGTTCCTGCCTTGATGACAATGGACTGAATCTCTGAACCTATAAGCCAGCCCCGACTGAATGCTGTCCTTTATAAGACTTGGTGTCTGTTCACAGCAGTAGAACCCTCACTAAGACAAGTGGGAAACTGATGAGCTAAAATACCTGTTCTTTTGCAAATGATGGCTCTGGCAGGTGAGTCCAACTGGAAAGCAGTGAGGAGGGAGCCAGGTTTTCTGAGCAGTTGGTCAAATAACAAGACAGAAAGAGAGAGGGTTCAATCTTTTAAGAGCAACCGTGGGGACCTATCAAAGGCTAACACCAAAAAGGAAAAGCGCATGCTCCCAGTGGCTCCTTACTGAGCCAGTCTTAATTCTCCAGACTCGAAGAAGTAAAAGAGAACAACCAGGAGTCAGAAAACACTGATTCTGAGATAGCTTGAAGGGAAAATATCCTCCTAGTCCCTCCTTGTAATGGTTAGCTTCCTGTCACTATGACAATATACAGGGAAAGAGTTACTCTGCCTCTTGGGTTCAGAACTTGCTGCCAGTGCTCATGAAAGATCCCCCAGAGGAGACCCTCACTCAAGTCTCAGGAATAGCGCGCAGCCAGTGAGATTCTGAGACCGAACTTGCTGTAAACAGATGAGGAAGTTTATTGAGCTCAGGCCAGCATGCTGGGGTCGAAACTCATACGCCACGCAGGGGTAGAGGAGTTCGACCCCGACCTGAATTTTTACAGAGCTTATAAAGGAGAAAACCACAAACCAGGGGGAGCAAAGGGGAGGAAAAAAGGCCCACACAGTTAGATCATATGCTAGTCATGTGTAACACTAGGCAACACACCCAGGGCTTTGTGACATTGTGGTTAAGGTGGTGACATTCCACAGGGGCGTTGGGACTTTAAGAATTGCTTTTATAAGTAGGTTCCGGGTGCGGTCACCTGCCGGGGACCAAGGCCCTTGAATGTAGAGGTCATGCCTTTTAAATTTTTATTCTTCACTCACATGGCCCTATTAGTGCTGGCTTGTGTTGGCACAGTACAACACGGCGTGAATGCATGGCAGCAGAGACTGTTCACCTGAGAGTTTCCTAGAGATGGGGAAAGATGGGTATCTCAGCATCTCCTCATCTCATTCACACCTACATGACCTCACTTCCTCCCTCTAGGGCTACTTCTGTAGCTTCCACCACCTTCTGATCAAGGTTAGAGACAAAACATTTAACACTTGGACTTGCAGTAATGTTTAAGGCCCAACCTATAACACATCTAACTGTGAATTTCCCAGACCCAAGTTTCTGTGTGTGTGTGTGGGGGGGGGGGGTGTTCATGTATACATACTCACATTTTCTAGTAGATGAAGGTTCTCAACTCTCCATTTTCATTGTAACACTTGGGGGGGAGGGGTATGTAGTCACAGCATGCCTTAACACTGAGTAACTCCTCAAGCTTCCATAACTTACGCCTCTCATTTTGCAGAGTTCTGTATAATTGTCCTCCCAACCAATCTTAAGGACTTCGGGAGCCCTGCTGTGGAGACAGGCCTTTCTGAACATTTCCTGGATCCCACCTGTCTAGGATGGATCTGTCTTCCAGGAAGCTGATGGCAAAAGTGTTCCTTTCTGCAGGTGGTGACATGGACCTTACATCTGTGTCCAATCACCATTTTTGGCTACTCCAATGACATCTGTGAAGTGATTGAGCTTAATTATTACCACAATGCATTATCCATTGGAAATCTGACCATGAACCACTCCCTTGGCTTTCAGTGTAATAGAAATCACATTGCTAAGTTCCCATGTGCTGTTTGCTTTTGTCAAATGTTGGCTCAGAAAACAAGAGATCAGCCCCTCACTTCAAACTCCACCTTGTTTATCTTGTGTCCTCCAAACTCTCCTGTCCTGAAGCAGATTGGCCCCTGGCCCCTGGCTCCTGGCCCTGTGACAGAAAGAAAAGACAGTAAACATCTAAGTGTACTAAAAACATAGACCCCTTGGAAATAGCTATATGCTGAATAGTTTTATTCAACTTGACACAAACTAAACTAATTTAAGGTGACTGAGAAAATGCTCTCATAAGTTCTAGCTGTAGGACATTTTATTAATTGGTAATTGATGAGGGAGGACCTAGCCCATGTGGGTGGTGCCATCTCTGGGCTGGTGGTTCTGTATTCTGTAAGAAAGCAGACTGAGAAAACCATGATAAACAATCCAGTATTATTTCCCCGTGTTCATCTGCCTCCCCATTCCTGCCCTGTGCTAACTCCTGTCCTGATTTCCTTTGATGGCGAACTGAAATAGAAGTGTAAGCTGAATAAACCCTTCCCTCCCCAAGTTGTTTTGGACTTGGTGTTTCATCAAATCAATAGCAACCCTACATAAGATAAGTTAGATGGCAAGTAATTTGTAAATGAGGTTACTATTGCTTGTCCCAAGGTATAAACAATGCCTGTAGTGGTCACAAGAAGACGTAAGACCATCTGTAGAGACAACATTCTGGCTGGGACTCACTCAACTTGGAATTCCATCAGGAATGGGTCAGAGACGCTTCCACCATCATTCCTGTTGGATGCTGTAGGCATTTGACTACATGATGTCTTGCTACCTATTCACTATTTGCTATTTGTCCTTATACTTAGAAATCCCACCCAAGGGGAACAATACAGTTCTCCAGAGATTCTCATCAGGAACTCTAGCTGTTTGCCTCAGTGGTGGTTCCCCGGTCAATTTCTGCTGGATGTTATAGGTACCAGCTTGAGGACAGCACTTTCACTTGTTCTCTCAATTGAGTGACTCTGGCTGTCTCTGCTCGATGTTGTTAAGTGCCACATTTGATCTTGGTGACTGTCTGCTTCTTTCTAGTCATTATTTTACTTTTGATTGATACATTTTTAATAAACGTGTTCGTTTGATACCAAAAGAATGGCTGTCATAGAGCATTCTCCAGACAGAACAGATTGTGAACGCCTTTCTGAATAGAAAGAAACACACTATTCCACTTTCCTTCATTTCATAGCAATTCTATTCCATCTCCTACCTCTGGATATATTTTCTTATCTGCCCAGCATGGTGTGCTACCAGTACATATACACATTCATACATATATACATACATATATGCACGTATAAACATACACACACATGAACCATTTCCTTAGCTTTCATTCCACACTTTATTCTGAGTAACAGGAATCATATTGATAAACTCCATGTACTTTTTGTTATTGCCAAAAGCTGACTCTGAAAATAAGAGCTGAGAACCTCATCCTCTACTCCTCTATGTTGATCTCTTGACCTCCAAAAACCCCCACCCTGGAGCTGACAGGCCCGTGACCCTGTGTCAGGGAGACAACACAGTAAAAGCAAAGAGTGAACTGCATACAAATAAACACAAATATACACAGACACACATACATATACAAACACACATAAAAATAAACATACAAACACACACATCACCAAAATATGTAAGAATACGTATAGATACACACATATACAAACTCACACATACACACATATGGACATACACATAAATATACATACATATATAAATATAGACACATTCTCATAAACACACACATACAAACATGCATACATACAAACATATACATAGACAAAAACACATCTTCCTGCCTGTAGGAAGCTGAAATATTCATTCTATCCACTTGCCAAGCTAAATTGGCTAAATCTACTTCAACTGAAATACAGATACTCAGAATATATACATATATATATATTTTTGGACCATATTCTCCAGCAAAATATCTATGAAGTGTTTAAGGATTTTTAGTATTGATTAGTCCAGTACTAGGCATATTACAAACTAAAGTTTAAAATATCTCTGAATTATAAGCTAGAGTGAAGATCATAGACATTGATTCATCCTTACATTAGTTCTGTAATAATATAACTAGTTTCATACAATTTCTAGTTGCAAAATAATAGCAATTTTCTACATTTGTGTGTAATGTAAACTGTTAACAAAATTACACTGTAATTTCTATGTAGAGTCAAGGTAATTGCACACTCTTGTCCTACACGTACCTGATTTTGTATCTGACTTATGAACTGTAATATGAATTACACAGTAATTAAGAGTCGGTGTCCTGGTACAATTAAGTTATTATTCATTGGTTTACTTGATACATGGCATTCACAAAGTGTATCCACATCAGTGTATTTCAGTGATGATCAATATTGAAATCTCTTAGGTGGGCAAATTTGACTCACGTTTTTGACAACTTTAAAAGCGAGTGTTTTGAAGCTACTGAACATTAACTCATCAAGTGTAGCTCTTATCAAAATTCCAGTATTTAGTAAATACAGGTGTACACACACACACACACACACACACACACACACACACACACACTATTTACTTCTGAAAATAACTGCCGGGTCTCCAATTGTTCTTAGCAAGATGATAATGTGGATGCTACTTATTACAAAACCAACGAACACAAATAACCCGTCTAAGCACCATCATAAATGTCCTCACACTGTCCTTTGCAAGCTTTGTCACACATTGTGGCCCCCTGGGGAGCATTCAAAGAGTTTCCAAGACTCGGACCTCGAGGCTCTTGGTGAACTTAGTGAAAGCACTGGTGGACTTAGTGAAAGCACTGGAAACTTTAGACCGGCCTCCAAGGAGTCTCCATGGACAGCCCACATGATCACACTCTGGCTTTGAGACACCATTAGAAATGACCTAAACATAATTGAATATGTGAAATGTTGAAAGCACTGACGTCAACTTCAACTGGCACACGTAGGCAATGATGCCAAAGAACTTTAACACTGTTGCTAATGATGCTTATGTGACTTGTTTCCCTGACTGACTGTGTCCAATGTAAACTTAATGCTTTGTTTTATTTCTAATTTTATCATGCACATACTTTTAAAATGTCAAGTAGTGCTTTGTGGGGGGGAGGGGTCTATGGTGGAAATCAATAGTTCCTTGTTCTGCTTTGCCCCTACCAGTATTACAATTCTTGAGGTAATCAATATTAACTCTTCCAGCTCTTTCAAAACATATGTTTCAACAGTCATCTTGGATTTGAAATTTGATTCCATGTCATTTGCCCTCCCATCCATCGAACCCATTCTCCACAAAAACACGTGCACCCTCCCCCTCTCTCCTCAAACCGGACGATGATCCGAATCAACAGTTAGCAGTCACATGATCATAAAGGTTAAGTGTACCTGGAAGCTGAACTCCTGCTGTAATTCTGTAATATCTCATAAGAAATTCAAGTTCAATACTGTATCTGGTAGGTAACTCCTCTCCCAAATCATGCAATTGAAAACTAAGACAACTTTAGAATGAAAGAGCTATCGTGAAAGTTTGAATGTTGCTTAGCTGAGGAGCACTTGCCTAGAATGTACATACTAGACTCTGGGCTTGATCTCTAGCACTGTAAACATAGTTGAAAGTAGGTAAAAAATTGAACAAAAACTTGAGCTTCTGTGTACTGTAATCATTTAAGCACATTACATGTATTATTAAAATAATTCTACCCTCATGCCAATCCTGCATGGTTAGTGACTGTGGAGGGTGGAAACTGACACTGTGGGTTCTTAACTATCTCCCAATGTAAGCAAATGTGCTCTTGGCCCATAGAGTCTTCTTGCCCTGTGTTGCACGGCCCAGCTTGATACACTTGTTTTTACATAGTCTGTAGACATCTATGTGGGACTACACTCCCTCCCACCTCATGGTAATTCATCTCGGCATACTCAGTCATGCCCCTTCTCTCCTGAAGCTCATACTCTTTCTGTTGTTGGACGTGAACTGAATCCCTACCCTAGCACATGACTCAGGGGTGAGTCAAAGGGAATCTAAGGATGTTGTCACTGTCCTTGGCTTGCACAATGGATTAAGATTTGATGGTTTGTTCTTCTCTTTTGCTGACATAATAGATTACTGGGAAACCCATACCTTGAAATTCAAATTTATCTAACACCACATGAGACAGGGAATGTAAATAAGCAGAAAGAGAACTTGGTTTCTAGTTGAAACCATGGCAGGGATCCATTTCCTTGCCCACTCCGTCTTCTAGAGACCAGTCTGTTTCTATGACCTCTGCCTTGTGGCTTCCTCCTGCCCCTCTTCTCCATCTTTACACAGCCCTTCTGAGTCACACACTCACTTGTGTCCTCCCAGAATGGCCTATTCCTCATGTTTGGGGCTTTTCTTATTTGTGTAGGAATCCTCGGGAAAAAAATGGAATATTTAGGATTGTCTTAGTCAGAGTTTCTATTCCTGCATCAAACACCATGACCAAGAAGCAAGTTGTAGAGGAAAGGGTTTATTCAGCTTACACATCCACATTGCTGTTCATCACCAAAGGAAGTCAGAACTGGAACTCAAGCAGGTCAGGAAGCAGGAGCTGATGCAGAGGTCATGGAGGGATGTTACTTACTGGCTTGCTTCCCCTGCCTTGCTCAGCTTGCTTTCTTATAGAATCTAAGACTACCAGCCCAGGGATGACACCACCCACAATGGGCTGGGCCTGCCCCCTAATCACTAATTGAGAAAATGCCTTACAGCTGGATCTCATGAAGACATTTCTTCAAGGGAGGCTCCTTTCTCTGTGATAACTCCAGCCTGTGTCAAATTGACACACAAAAACAACCAGTACTAGGACTGACACACTGAAAAGCTAAACAGAGAAACTTTATGTGGAATTAGATTGCCAGTAAGCATATTCCATTACCATATGTCACAGCCTGACCTTTTCAACACGAACATCCAAACATCAACAGTAGAGGGTTATTCCTGTCATCTGACATCTATGAAGAGAACATCCACTTTGCCCCTCTAGAGTAGAGGCACCATGTCTCTGGCCACATGCAATGGTGTGACTGTGAGACAGAAATGGACACCGGGAGCTGGTGCATCTGGCCATTTCAGCACTTAGCCTTTCACTTCATTGTCCTGTCTTGTTTTAGGAAATTGTCCTGCTCCCCACCAACTCAGAAGCTGGCAAATCCCAGGAGTCATTTATGTAAAGAAATCCATTTTCAGCAAGGACTCCAAATCCTTCCCAGGCTTGCATTCAGCCATGCTTCCCACCTCACCCTTTGTCTCTGCTTTCAGAGGTACCTAAGACCTGGATTCCCCAGGCCTTTCGTGGCTCTTGCAACAAGAATCAGCCTGCCCATGGTCTTAGCTCTCTCCATGTTCTTCATTTCCATGTCTCTGCCCCAGAACTCAGTGTTTAAATTCTGACAGTGCTGCCAGGTTAACTCTGTTTCTTCTCCCACATTAGTTTTATCCATATGGATTTAAATCATTCTCCAGAGAAGTAGAGTTGCCCAAGGTGGGAACAGATGTTCCATTTTGCTGTGTTTAACAGAAATTCCAATATATCAGTCCTAGTCTTGGTAGGAGGCGTATAATAAATTCAAGTAAGATAACTGAAGCAATTTTCACAAAGAGTCTATTCAAAGAGCCCTGTACTGGGACGGAATAGCACTCAGGCTAATAGCAGCGAGGAGCCATTACTAAACCTAAGAGTAATGAACAATAAAGAATCCATTGGAAACATTTCATGGAAAGAGCTTTTGGACAGAACACATAACCATATAGAATCTTGACTCGATAGCAGCAATATTTCACTTCTTCCTATATCTATCCTCTCCACAACACAGTTTTATTATTTGTTTCCATGAAAGCTAGAATCTATGTTGGTCACTTCAACCATCTCAAGAATATGAAATAATTTTGTGTTGTACTAGACAATGGAAATGTAATAGAAGCGAGGAGGAAGCCTCCACACGCCTGAAAACTTCAGTTCACTCTCTTGAACACCTGCTCAGGCTCCATGAGACTAACCCTGAGCTAGCAACCTTTCTGGATAACAAAAGACACCTGCCAGGGTGTCCGAGCCAACAACCAGGCCACAGCAAGATTCTGAAGAGAAACCAACCTTAACTAGCCAACCACCCAACCATCCTACAAACTTGCTGAGGCTTCAGATGTGTCAGCCAAGCAGGACAGAGCAGAAAAGTGAATCAACTGAACCCTACAAAGTTAGGAGCTAAAACAATTATCTTCTAGTCACTAAACTGGTAAGTGTTTGTTATGCAGCAGTAGCTGACAGATGCAAGCTTTTAATCAAGGAACACAGTCAAATGTAGTGATAAATAGATAGATAGATAGATAGATAGATAGATAGATAGATAGATAGATAGATAGATAGATAGATAGAGAAAGAAAGAAAGGAAGTAACCTAACTTCACTTTCCTTTCCCTTCTTGCCCTCTTATGGTGCTTCCTGTTCATCTAATTCAATCTTAAGCTGAGGCAAAAGAGAATCCATTGAACGGTGCCTATATCTGTGGTTTTCCCCAATGATTAGTCAACAGAGAAGTCTTGATAAGGAAAATACAAGTTGAAGCAATCCATCATGCATATATGTGTCTAAAGACTTCTGGAGATTTGGGCCAAATGCCTGCAGTTACATTGAAGACATCAGAAGAGACCAGAAAGTTGATGTAGGTAGGAATGAAAGAAGGTTGGCCAACAATGAATGAAAAAATGAATGAAAGATTTAGTGGTTCACTTTCTTTCTGCTCTGAGAGAACACCAAGCACTAAGAGCTTAGGGAAGGATTTAGCTCACAGTTTCAGCTCATCAGTCATCAGGACCAACCAGTTCTTTTGGTTCTGAGTCAATGATAAGGCAGAAATCATCACTGGCCAGTAATAGGAAGAGGCTAGACTGTTGCCTCCCCCAGCCTGGAAAGGCTGACTTTGCCCTTGCTGCCACTGAGCCAGAGACCACCTGGAGTGGGGCCTTCCAACCTTGATGGCTCTATTGTTCTACACCTGCCTGCTCTTCTCCAAGACACTGCTACCTGCTGAGAGACATTGAGATATTCCAGAGACAGCATCCTGAAGATCCGCCTACAGGCTGGCATCTGTAGGACAGGCACCAAGAATGGATTGGTGGGGGATGGGCCTCCCCCCTCTTTATAAACACAGACTCTTAGTAAAATTTTAGAAGCCTTGAACAGAAAATCATGTCTCCGCATCCATTATTTCTCTCACCATTTTCTCCCATACAGCTCCTGCCTCCCACTCGGGAACCCAGTTAGCGTGGCTGCAGGCAGCTACACTAGACCAAAACACATCTCTCAGGACATATCTTCCATGACGTACTTTCTCCAACTTCCACAGTTCTACCACATTTCAAATCTCTCCAAACTCAGAACGCATGATGAATTTCATGGATTAAGACGTTCTATTTGGTCTGCCAGAGCCCTTATGATCTAACCATCTCTAGAAGCACTCTCATGGACATACCTGGTGGAGTACATCACTGACCCAGAGGCACTTCTTAATCCAGACTAGATGATTATCATGACTAACCCACGGAAAGATGGTGCTTATCCTGAGTACAGTAAGAAGAACTCATGTTTCTCATACAGACTCAAGCCAATGTTAACATTTTGCGATATCTTCTTAACACACATGAATGATCACTGCCACATATGTGCCCAAGTGCAAAGGACATAGGATCATTAAAATCTTATAACAGGTCTCAGTGAAGCAGATACGTGGTTAACGTAAACAACGTTCGAACAGAACTGGATTATACTTGATATTTAAAGGAAGAAATTGTATACTAACATTGGTCAGTTTGGAGTTTAAGTGGCCAAAAGCAATAGACAGTAAAATAAAGGGAATTAAATAGAATTTTCTCTCACACACATACATGAACGCTAGATGTGGGCAGATTCATAGCCACGAAGATTGCTTGCACCCCAGTTTCATCGTAATGTTTTATTTGCTACAGGTTCTACAACATAGGCTCAGATGGGGACCCAAAGGGCGGTCCTCACAGCTTCATGCTCTTGAGAAAAGTGCTGCAAAAAAATAGGAGATCCTGTCTTCTCCCCGAGGTTCACATGGACCCGTTCTCCACCTTAATTCACGTGCACCTCTGCTATGCATGCACTATTGTCCAGAACTTAGCAATACAAAACCAAAAAGAAAAACTCTATTCCACGAGACTGCATACACGGCCAGTTTAAAACAAAACCAGACAACAGAGAACCATCCATAAGTAGTCTACACCTCAGCTTGTATCAACTAATGTTAATTGCTTGGCTAAAACCCAGTGTCCAAAGGCATGTTTATAATTAATAACTAGCCCACTTGGCAGCTTTCAGATACCAAGTCACCACTAAAATATTGCCTGGTGAGCAAACTAATGTAATTGCAGCAGTGAACATCTTCAGTTCTCAAGATTCATTTTTCATAATACCCTAAAAGCAAAAAAAAAAAAGGTTTTAGTTTATTTTTGTTTTGATGGAATAACTCAACAAGAAAGACCCTCCTGTTTAGCGATGGATAGTCAGGATGCAGAGATATGTTTATGAAGACACATGATTCCCCCTCCGGCACCTTTTGATCAGAAAATGTCCAAGAATCCCGGTTTCCAGAAGCAACCTCACTAAGTTGTCCTGGTGTTAATCTGCGGAAAGAAGGTAACAGGAATGCTGAGCTGCTCAAAAGGTTCCCGGAGAACTAGATTTATTAATCTATTTATCTCCAAATTTGTTCTCCTAGGAACACAGGAATCTCTTTCGCTATGTATTTATTTATTTCCCAGGAGAATTCTAGCACGGCCTTAAGAGAGCAAGTACCAAACCCTGCATTGCCCCCTGGGTGCTATTTACCCTGTTAAAGCACTGGCCTGCACACCACACTTTAAGAAACACCACTTTAGAAATAAAAGTACAGTTGTTTAACCCCAGCTCATTGAAAGGTTTATTGAACAACCACCCCCGCCCCCAACTTCAATGCAGGCTTACTGGGTCCTGCATTCTACAGAGTATATGGTGGGGGGCGGTGAGGCAGGCTGGAGGTGGAACGTAATATAAATGTATTTTGTGCTCAGAAATGAAGAGTGCTTAAGCTAATCACTTAGAAACCGGACCTCTCTCTTCTTCTCCTTCAATGCAATGGCAGGCATCATTACACCCCGACCACGCCTTTTTCCTTTCCGTTCCTCGCTGTCCCCATTCTCTGGAAAGAAAACTGCTGTCTAACCTGGTGACTCAAATGGGGCATTTGGCAAGGAGTATTTTGCTTCACGTTGAGTGATTTCTTCCTAAGAAATTATCAACGTTATAATAGCAAGGTAATTAGGGAAGCATCGAGAAGAACTTGATTAAAATTGCTTCTGATGTTTTGTATCTAACAAGAAGCGAGCATCTACGCCAGAATCTTCAAGAAGTAAATCTGATAGGTATGAAGGTAGGGATGGCTCCCTTTAATAAATACTCGTTCTCTCTCTCTCTCTCTCTCTCTCTCTCTCTCTCTCTCTCTCTCTCTCTCTCTCTCTCACATACACACACACACACACACACACACACACACACACAACATGGCAATAGTTAAACTAACATTCCACTATTGCAACAGATGTTTGATATATCCCAGTCTGGCCACAACTGTGACATCCTGTTGGCCAAAGCAAGTCAGAATCGACGTGAGAAAGAATACGTGAGTGCTTTGCTAGTGGAACACGTGATTCACTGGTGAGGATTATGCTACCAGTCATCCACATGGCTTAATACTGTTCATCTGGCCAGGATCGATGGATACTAACTATTCACATAGAGTAGGAAGTCTCTGAATTCAGCCGATCAAACTTATATGGTGGCACAGGGCTGGAGTGACAGCTCGGTCAGTAATGTATTTTTCTCTGCAAACATAAGGACCTGAGGTCACTACCTGGTACCTATTTTAAAAATAAAATAAAATAAAATAAGTCCAGGTGTTGTAGGGTGTATCTATAATGCCAGTTCTGGGGAGACAGAGACTGGGGGATCTCTGGGGCTTCACTTAGCCTAATTAGTGTAGCTGTTTTCTGTTTCCTAGAAAATAAGAAAGACAGCTCCTGAGAAATGGCACCCACAGGAGCATGCGTGTGAGTGTGTATGTGTCTATGTGCATGTATGTATGTGGTGCACACAGGCTTGAGCACTTTTTTTCTCTCATCTATCAGGAATGCTTTGCCTCATAAACAGATTTAAAAACAAAACAAAACAAAACAAAACAAAACAAACAGAACATACTCCTGGTTAATCCAAAACAATCATCAGCCTCTCTAACACAAAACACACGTACTTCCTGTTGTGACCAAAACCGAGAAAGGACACGGGAGCATGAGTAGACATTGTAGCAGAACTCCTCCTGTCAGCTGCCATTTCCTGTTGCTCTGCCTTCCTGATGACCCTGGGCTCAAGGTCCCAACTTGGGATATTGACATTCGACTCTCGGAGAGCTTTTCTCTAGTTTTCTTCAACACTGAGTGTCCTCACTCTGGAGAGGAATACATTGTTATTGAGAAAGAGGAGGGAAATCAGGATAACAAGGCTTTATTTTTTCCAGGAAAAGAAATTCTGAGAAAGGGAATCAGTCGAGCATATGAAGAAAGGAGGGTATCACAGAGGAGGAGCAGGTGGGCACCTTATCAGATGGTGTCTGCCTGAGTTCATCCTCAGGGGACCTACATAAATCACATTGTGCCACTCCAACCTTCTCAAAAAAAAAAAAAAAAAAAAAAAAAAAAAGAAATTTCCCTAAGGAATGAACAAAGCAGGTACCATTGTCTCCCAAGTTA
>NC_034608.1:48191971-48200371 GCF_900095145.1 Mus pahari
AGTCGAGCATATGAAGAAAGGAGGGTATCACAGAGGAGGAGCAGGTGGGCACCTTATCAGATGGTGTCTGCCTGAGTTCATCCTCAGGGGACCTAGAACAATCACATTGTGACAAACCAAACCTTTAAAAAAAAAAAAAAAAAAAAAAAAAAATCCCTGGGGAATGAACAAAGCAGGTACCATTGTCTCCCAAGTTACTTGAATTTTATCCACAAAAGTAACTTCCTGCATGGAGCCAAGCACCTTCATTTTTAAGCATGCACAGACTTTATTGATCAAAGGTCTTGAAGCTTGTCTCAAGAGGGAGTGTTTTCCTTCTCTCCATTTTTGGGGACCTTCTCATTGATAGACTCAGGGCCGTCTTTACAAGCTCACTGAGAACACCACTGTGGCTATTCTGTCAAGCCAAAATATTTCGGCTCCAGAGAAGAATCACCATGGAGAACTGTAATGAGAGTTCGTAGAGGGAGGGAGGTAGCTTCCTGAAAACTCAGAGAGAGCAAAGCTGTCTGTCTTAACAAACCCAGGATTCGAGACAGAAGCAATTAGTGCAACAGGCTTAGTTTTCAGGCCTATTTTCAGTTCCTGGGCAACCTAATGCTATCACCAGATCCTATTTACTAATAACTGTTTAAAGGAAGTTGGACTCCCTTAGAGACATCTGCTGGAGCATAAGAAGAAATCTTTACCAAGAAAAACAGTCCACACTGGAAATCTCCAGTTCCCTGGGTCATCAGTGATGGCTTTATTGAATGATATGATTTGGCACTAGAAGAGTAGACATTGTTTGGTGACTCAATCTAGCCAGATATCTTAACCCTGAATAGCAGCTTATGTCTCACAAAGCTAAACCAGTATTAAATAATATGGTGAATTAAAATTTAAATGTGCAGTAAAGCCTCAGAGTAGATCTCGCCATCCTTTGTGTCCCACAGAGCCAAAGTGTAGCCACATATTAACTGAAGCTTGAGCCCGCATGCAGAAACCCGGCCAGACCTTTGGTCTCCACCATAACTTCCTGCTCGCTTGCAAATACATTGTAATATGGCTCCTGTCCTGTCTGCTCCCCTCCATAGCCTTTCCCAGCTAGTTCGATGTTTTCATTATAAAATGCAAAGATTATATTTGGTCTTTATTGGACTGGGTTGCTATCACCTTTCTCATTTGATTGTATTTCCTTAAAATATCATTCAAAATGGAAAAATAATCTTCTGGAAAAAAATATATAATGTTTCATGGTAAGATAGCAAGGAAAAGCACTTACTGAGTAAGCCAGACAATGGGAGTGCAATTCCTCAACCTCAGTAATAAGCAGAAAGCAGTGGTACACATCCCAATCCTGGCACCTCTACGGCAAGTTGGGGGAAGTAGAGATAGGAGAATGTCCTGTCAGTGTGAGAGTAAGTAGCCAGGAGTAGTCAGTGTGGCAGAAACAAGAGAGACTGCCTCAAAACCTTGATAGAAGACTCTGACTCTTACATGTGCATGTACACACACACACACACACACACACACACACACACACACATCTATGCGCTCAATAGTAATGAATAACAAATTTAAAAATCATACTAAAAGGTATATATTCACAAGCAAAAAGAAGAACAGAGACCTTTCTTTTATACGACAGACAAAAATTAACTCAAATGGCATAGAAGAACACAGTGGTTAACGTTGCCTGTCAACTGGATGGGATCTGAAATAAACTAAGAGATAACACCCCTGGGCAAGTCTGCCATGGCATTTCCAGTAAGAATCAACTAAGAAGAAAATACCCTCCTTCAGAGTGGATGGTCCCTTCCAATACAGTATCCCAGATATCAAAGTGGTTCTAGGAAAAAAGGACACATTGCTTGCCTGCCTGCTGTCCCTGGGTACAGGGGAGTGTGACTATCCCTTTTGTTTTATTGTTATTGCTGATACAGATGATGATGGAGAGGAGGAGGAGGAGGATGGTGCCTTTTTTCACTGCCATTAGACTCCACCTTCTTTAGCCTTCCAACATGTAAAACCAGTAACCAGGGGTCCTCCAGGCCTTCTGCACCACAAAGGGACTGCTGATTCAGCCAACAAGGCAGATGGAGGAATGATCAGGTTCTCAGCTTCTCCTGCATGCAGTTGTCCGTTGTTGGACTACTTGCCTCTATCATGTGAACCATTCCAATGAATGCCCTTTTCTGGCATATAAAACCTATTCTGTTCCTCTAGAATATAGAGAACCCTGCCTAATACAGATTATAACACTAGGGGTGGTTCGAGAGCAGTGGTTCTCAACCTGTGTGTCATGACACCTTTGGGGTCAAATGAACCTTTCACGGGAGTCTCCTAAGGCCATCGAAAACACAGAGATTTACATTATGGTTCATAACAGAAGCAAAAGTTATGAAGTATCAATGAAAATAAGTTTGTCCTTGGTAACTGTATTAAAGGATTTCAGCATTAAGAAGGTTGAGAACATAGAATAGGAATAGAACAGGAAATTCTATTCTAGAAAAATAATTATAAGGAGAAAATCATCCAATGGGCTTTATGGTAGGTGAAGCTGGATCTCTAGTTCAACTACAACACCTAAGGATTCTCCTGGTATTATAGAGAATGCTAATAACCCATCATGGAAACTGTTTAAAGAAATATACAAAGTATATAGGTTTGACATTTTGATACACCTCTCATGAGAAACAAAAAAATTTACTGACTGTATTAAAAGCAAAACTTGCTGAACATTTCTGTAAAAATGGGTCTATAATGATGCAGGGTGGTTGCTTACAGCATCTCTAGATAAAGTAACAAAGAGAATGAGGGAAGACGTGAAAATTCTCATCTCGAGATGGGTGCACTGTGAAGCATCTTAAGTGTTTTCTGAAAGAGGACATTTTCTTCCTCACTTATAAAGCTGAAATTATCATGGGCCAAACCCAAGTCTCCATGGAATGACTGGCTACATTGCAGCTCAAGTTTAAGTCCCTGGCCTGAAGGGGGCTCCAGCAGCTGGAAATGAGGGAACCAATTGCTAAAGAGTGTAATAATATATTCCTGATGAGGCCAAGAATAATGAAACTCTCCAATGGTGATGGGTTTGTTTTGACGATGAAATAGCTTCTCCTTCAATGGCAGCTACATTCACACTCTCAGCCTTGCCATACAGTCCTCGCCATCCTTCCTTGGATGGAATTGGTGATGGTCATCCCTGCAGATATCAAGTAAAACAATCTTGATGGCCCCCAAGGAACCACCCCCTGCATCCATCTCTACCTCTAATGTTATAACCAGACGCCAGTCTTGACAGACTCCTAGAGATAAGGTACAGTGTGATACATGGGGAGGTTCACTACAGCCCTAAAGAATGTCTTGAGTTTTTAATCCGTCCAAAGAGGAAAGTGGAAAATATGTGCGGAAAAATGATTTTAAGAGTGTGGAATAATGACAGAAGGAACGCAAAACTAAATCAGGCTGACTTTTAACAAGATGGGACCCGGCAGCAGAGAACCTGAGCTTTGATGTGGAAGTGGTGCACAGATGAAGCAGGTGCTAACAATTCATTTGATTGCTGAAGTCTGGGTCAAAAGACAGTCTACTGTGAACGAGCCGGAGATGGCTGTGATATCGAGTTGATGTTAAATAAGGATTGTAAGACGCAAGGAAATTGGGACACAGGAGCAGGTTTGTCTTGTCAAGTGAGCTCTCCCACCCACCGTGGTGAGTTCCAGAAGGTGTGTGAGCAGGGCACTTACACCCGTGAGGAACTGGGTCACTGCCCTTTTCTGTGACCTCACAGTAGGAACCACCGCTGCTTAGTGGAATGCAATGGGTCTAATTGGAACTGGGGGTAGCAAGGGTTAGTAGCAGCCCTGAAGTGACAACTGCCTTAATAGGCAGCAAATGTCCCTTGTGGTGTGGCTCACTGAAGAGCTTCTGTGCTGGCTAATACAGCATTCCCAGGAGTGAAATGCATAGGGAGTCTACTAATTCTTGTTCAGGACCGATAAGCAGAAAATTCCAGAGCAAAATAAATGAAAAAGCTACCTTGAATCATAACCTCAAGCAATTGGAAGACCTGAGACAGTTTATAGACCCAGAACCTCTCAAACAAAGGGAGAGCATAAACTTTTGAAGAAAGACCTTGCTACAAAACCAAAAAGGTTTTCAGCTAATCTTCCTCCACACTTTCCACAAAGATACCTAAATCCTTGGGGAAAGGGAAATAATCAGACCTCTGAGGCCTCTGAATTCACACTGATTCTAAAAGATCTCCAAAAAGCTTTTGTGTCCCTCTGGTCAAATAGAGGTTTGGGAGGTCAGGTGATCAATGGAGTGTTAGCTAAAGTCTGACATACAGTGAATCCATTGGGTCCCTGAACTCATCCTGTGGTATTCTGCTGGTCCCAAAATGCATAAATGGAATAGAGTTGGTAGCATTGATTCCTTGATTTGTGGAGTAAGAACTGCTATGGTTGGAAATGCCAGCCAAATCCATTAAAGCTGCTTCTATCAGAAGCAGTAGTGAGCCCAAAATAATAGTGTGCCCCTAGTGGGGCTGCTGGGAAAAGCACTACTGCGGAGAACATGAAAACAAGGCAGGTGTAGTGGCTCTCAACACATCTCTCTTTACCTTTTATATTTGGCCTGTGTGGAAGGCAATGAATCTTAGAGAGTGACAGTTGATTATCTCAAGCTCAGTCAAGTAGTGACTCCAACTGCAGCTCCCGCACGCCATGTGATTTCCTTGCTTGAGAGAATTAACAAATCTCCTACTATCTAATATGCAGTTATTGATCTCCCAAGGGCTTTACACCTATCCTTGTCCATGGTAAGTCCCAGAATAAATCTGCTTTCACCTGCCAAGGCCAGCAGCACCACTGAACTGCCCCACCTCAAAGGTGCATTTCATTCCCTGGCCCTGGTTCATAACTCAACTTGCGGAGATTTTTCTCACTAATCTTCATGGAAATAGTACGCATCTCTTACATGGAGGAGCTATGTTGACTGCACCAAATAAGAAGCAACCGCTCTGGACTTTCTGGTAAAACACATTTACATCAGAAATTGGGACAGGGGATTCAACCAAAATTAATGGATTTCATCAGTATTAAAATTCCCAGAGTCAATGAGATGGCTCCACAGTTAAAAGCACTTACCGATTTAGCAGAAGACCAGGGATTCAGGTCCCAAAAATTACATGGGTCATAACAGCCTCTAACTCCAGTTTCAGAGGATCCAATGACCTCTTCTGACCTCCTTTGGCTCCTGCCTGTGGTACACATACATACACTCTGGTACACACATATACCCATAAAAATAAATATCAATCAATCAATAAATAAAAAATAAATAAATCTCAAGAGTCTGAAGCTTTGAGGCAGCAGAGCTATTCCTTCTAATACTAATGTGTTGGTGTGCTCAGCCCCCTCTACCACCAAGAAAGAAGCATGCTAACTGAGACTATTTGGATCTTAGAGACAACGTATTCCTCACTTGACTGTATTACTCCAGCCCATGTACCAAGTGGCTCAGAGCTGCGAGCTTTGAGTGGAGTTCAGAAACCTGCAAGAAGTCCAGGTGATATGAAGGCCTCTCTGCCACTTGGGCTGTATTGAGACAGGATGGAAAACAGGGACACATGAGACACCATGGCAGAAACACGGAAAGGAAAAGAAAGTCCTGCCTCTAGAGAAGGGTTCTCAATCTTCCTAATGCTACAACCCTCATGTTGTGGTGACTCCCAACCTGCTGCTACTTAATAACTAATTTTGCTACTGTTATGAATCATAAATGTAAATATCTGATATGCGGTATATCTACATATATACATGCATATATCCCTCAAAGACAATATGACCCACAAGTTGAGACCACTACTTTAGGGTTTCTCATTCCTAATGACAGAGGAGGAAGATATCAGATACTATTACTAAACCAAAACTGCTTACAGAGACCATGTGTGTTTTCCAAAAGTCATCCTAATTAAACGTCATGATAACACGAGGTCAAAATTTTCTATGACCTTGAGCTTTTAGCTCTCTCCTCTAATTCTTAAATCTAAAGAATCCTCCACATAGAACTACTTTATGACTTAGTTTAGGGTAGAAAATGGCTTAACTTTTGAACCTTATTGTAAATACACACTCTTCAGTGGTAGCAGGAGTGGAGTGAACCTCTGTCTCTGTGGCTGCTGGCAATACGACCCAAGAGATCCAATGGCACCGACCCAAGAGATCCAACGGCACCGACCCAAGAGATCCAGTGGCACTGACCCAAGAGATCCAACAGCACTGATCCAAGAGATCCAACGGCACTGACCCAAGAGATCCAATGGCACTGACCCAAGAGATCCAGTGGCACTGACCCAAGAGATCCAGTGGCACTGACCCAAGAGATCCAACGGCACTGACCCAAGAGATCCAGTGGCATTGACCCAAGAGATCCAATGGCACTGACCCAAGAGATCCAATGGCACTGACCCAAGAGATCCAACGGCACTTGCAGTGGCTGTGGCGGGCAAAGATGCCTTCTGTTATCCACGGATCTACAAAATGCCTGATGGACATTCCTGGTGTTCCACATAGCCTTGCTTCTGATCAAGAAATTCATTCCACAGACAAAGAACACACACAGTTACCTTGTGATGATAGGATTCACTGACATTAATGTGCACCTTGCCCCAATTTGAATCAGTAAACACGATAGGATGCTGAAACGGCCCTTTAAAGACGTAGTACCATGTCAATTTAGGTGACAACATTCTTGAAGACTGGGCAGGGTTCTCCAGAAAGCGGTATATGCTCGGAGTCAGCACATAATATATGGTACTGTTTCTCCCATAAACGGGATGCAGGGGTCCAAGAAGCAAAGGATAAGAGTAGGGATAGTTACTCAGCATCATCCCTGTTAACCTCCTCGCAAAACTTTCCTTCTCATTCTTATGACCTTAAGCTCAGCTGGCCAGTATGACCTGGGCCCAAAGGAGAAGTGTTTCTTCCAGAAGGTTATAACATGCATTACATTTAGAGAACAAATTTTTCTCTGGTCAACTTGTGCTTCTAACGTCCCTGAATCCACAGGCTAAGGGAGAAATCACAATGTTAACAGAGACGATTAACACAGATCACCAGAGGAAGTTGAGCTGTTTCTCCACAAAGGAAGTTAAGAAAGCCTGTGTCTTGAGTGCTAGATAGCTATCCTATACAGCGTTTTTGCTGTTGCCATGTCCATGAGATGGTGTTACCATGTCCAGCAGTGGCTAAGGTCGATGAGGAACCACAACGACTCAATCCAGACAAGATGATGAATGAAGGAGACCTACCAGGAATGAAGATGTGAGTAACCCTATCAAGCAAAGAGTCAAGATAGGCTGAGGAACTTGCTGACAGTAGAGGAACTTGTGAAGTAGGTGGTATCTACAGACGGTTATTAACACCAGCTAAAGCCGTGTGTCCGGTTACAGGGACAGAAGTTGTAATTGTCACAAATGTCTGTACCCTATACTACTAAGAACGTGTGTGTCGATACAAAATCTGTGTGTCCTTTCTTCTCAGGTTTTTTCCTTAAGATTTATTTATTTATTAGAAATACAGTATCTTGCTTGCATATATATGCCTGCAGGCCAAAAAAGAGCACCAGATCTCATTATAGTTGGTTATAAGCCACCATGTGGTTTGCTGGGAACTGAACTCAGAACCTCTGAAAGAACAGTACTCTTAACTTCTCTTTAAGCCATCTCTCCAGCTCCTTTTCTCATGTTCATTTACCATGGAATATAACAGTGATTGAGACAACATTAGTATTTGAGTGCTATTAAATCTTTAAGTTATGGGCTCTTAGAAGGCTAATATACAAGATGACTTTGTCATCTATTCTGAGAGAGAAGCTAGCACTTTTTCACTTGTATTAAATGTAAAGTAGGCTTATGACCTTGTTAGAGTCTTCATCTAGAAACTAAGTATGGCATAAAGTATGCTTGGGTCTCTAGTTGACAAGAGGTAGACTTACAATGGTAAGCCTGATAGGCTCTGGAATCAAGTAAGGGGTGTACCTCAGGGTGACGAAAGATTAACTAGTGCTCCAAGACCCTCTGTTACAATGAATGGCACCTTCCAGCAGGTAGTCCAGATACAAAGAGGTCTGAGAAAAAAAAAATCCATCTTGTTTGCCTGTGTGCCTTTGCTTCTGTTGGGGAGTTCATCTCTCATTATTCGTGTAGATGCTGCTGTTGTTGCTCCGGCTTTGCTAACACCAGATTCCAGATCCCTCAGTTTTCTACAGTGGCCTGAAGATCAGGGACTTTCCAAGACTCTTCCAGGACTTCAGCAGAATCCTGGGACTCCTGAGACATCCAGCTTGTGTGTGTGTGTGTGTGTGTGTGTGTGTGTGTGTGTGTGTGTGTGTGTGTGTGTGTGTGTGTGT
>NC_034608.1:48200454-48229326 GCF_900095145.1 Mus pahari
TGTGTGTGTGTGTGTGTGTGTGTGTGATACACACATGTATTCTTTTGGTTCTATTCCTCTAGGGAATCATGTTTAATACGAAGATCTAAATTTTCAAAAGCTGAACCATAAATTCTTACAATAAAATGTCAGACTAAATCTTTATGACATGGGATTTGCTTCTTAGACATGAAACTAAAAGCATAAGCAACAAAAGAAAAAATTTTGATGCCCTCCAGTTAAATGCTTTTATTTATCAAAGGATATTATCAAAGGGGTAAAAAAAATGCAACCCACAGAATGGCCGAGATTATTTGCCATTCATTTAGGAGTATCATCCTCCAGCTATGTAGAGAGTTCTTATAATTCAATGGCAAAATTGCTACCCAATAAAAAGTGAATAAAGGCACTGAAGACCCATTGCTCCAGAGAAGATATACTAATGGCCATCAAGCAGACAACAAATATCTTCACATCACAAGTCACCAGGGAAACACAAATAAAAGTCACACCGAGGTATCAATACCATTTTTTACTCACAAGGCTGGCTACAGTTTTTTAAAAATACAGAAAAAACATTATTGATTAAAAGAGCAGACATGTTGGAACTTCACAATACTGGTGAGAACAACAACAACAAAAAATATGTTGCCACTTAGGAAAACATACAGTACTTTCTAAAAAGATAAATAAATAACTACAGAAGATCACAAGGCCCAGAAATTTCACTGAAGATTTTACCTAAAAAGAAGGAAGTATTCATATTAAAACATAAACAAATATTGATAGCAGGATCATTGCTTTTTTATTGGATATTTTCTTTATTTACATTTCAAATGTTATCCCCTTTCCCAGTTCCCCCCTCCCAGAAACCCCCTATTCCATCCTCCCTCCTGCTTCTATGAGGGTGCTCCTTTACCCACCCACCCATTCTCACCTCCCTGCCCTTGATTCCCCTACACTGGGGCATCTATCAAGCCTTCATAGGACCAAGGACCTCTTCTCCTACTGATGCCCGACAAGGCCATCCTCTGCTACATATGCAGCTGGAGCTATATGTACACCTTGGTTGATGGCTTAGTCCCTGGGAGCTCTGGGCGGGGGGTGGTCTGGTTGGTTGATACTGTTGTTCTTCCCATGGGGTTGCAAACCCCTTGAACTCCTTCAGTCCTTTCTCTAACTCCTGTATTGGGGAACCCACACTCAGTCATGTGGTTGGCTGCTAACATCCACCTCTGTATTTGTAAGGCTCTGGCAGGACCTCTCAGGAGACAGCCATATTAGGCTCCTTTCAGCATGCACTTCTTGGCATTCACAATAGTGTCTGGGTTTGGTAACTGTATATGGGATGACTCCCCAGGTGGGACAGTCTCTGGGTGGCCTTTCCTTCATTCTCTGCTCCACACTTTATCTCCATAATTGCTCCTGTGGGTATTTTGTTCCCCTTTTAAGAAGAACAGAAGTATTCACACTTTGGTCTTCCTTTTTCTTGAGCTTCATGTGGTCTGTGAATTTATCTTGGGTATTTGGAGCTTTTGGGCTAATATCCACTTATCAATGAGTGCATAATATGTGTGTTATTTTGTGATTGGGTTTAAAAGAAGAAAGTATTGATATTAAAATGTAAACAAATACTGATAGCAGGATCATTTCTAATAGCTAAACTGTGATGAGGAGTAAATAAAATATAGTATAACGGGCTGGTGAGATGGCTCAGTGGGTAGGAGCACCTGACTGCTCTTCCGAAGGTCTGGAGTTCAAATCCCAGCAACCACATGGTGGCTCACAACCATCCGTAACAAGATCTGACTCCCTCTTCTGGAGTGTCTGAAGACAGCTACAGTGTACTTACATATAATAAATAAATAAATAAATCTTTAAAAAAGTTAATATTCGGGCTGGTGAGATGGCTCAGTGGGTAAGAGCACCCGACTGCTCTTCCGAAGGTCTGGAGTTCAAATCCCAGCAACCACATGGTGGCTCACAACCATCCGTAACAAGATCTGACTCCCTCTTCTGGAGTGTCTGAAGACAGCTACAGTGTACTTACATATAATAAATAAATAAATAAATATTAATATATATATATATATATATATATATATATATATATATATAGTATAACAATACAATGCTGTGCTATTCTGTAACAAAAGAGTAAAGTATGGGCTGAGAGAAGATAGTTCATTCAGTAAATTGCCTTGGCTGTTTTTGGCTGTTTTTAGCCCTATTCATATCTTCTACATGTCTATGTTAATTTTAAAATCAGTGTGGTGCGTAAAACTCACACATACACACACACACACACACACACACACACACACACACACTCTCGCACACACCATGCATTATAATTGTCTTGTCTCTTTCTGTTCTTTTCTGTTAGGAATATGTTTCAAGGAGCACCAGATTATCATGGGATACTTTCTCTAGAGTTATCAGTCAGAGGAGTCCAGGGGACCTCAAAACAATATAGGCAATTGCTGTTGCCTTTGGTTAAAAAAAAAAAAAATTGGAGGTCAGACCCTATTGCTGAAGATACCACACACTTTGGACAGAAGACTCAGAGGAGACAGATAGCACTGACCTGGGAGCCTCCTCTTTGAGGAATAGCTCTCTTAGTACCAGACAGAGCTATGCCAGCTTCCAAGTAATAAAAGCAATTAAGAGCCCTGCCCAGCTGTAATACCTATGAATCACAGCAATGAACAGAACAGAAGATGTTCTGAAAGATACAACAGTAGCACTTATAAACAGCCAGCTAATTGGACTTGAGGCCAACTCAGTCAAGGTAATACATGCTTGGTACTGTAAACTTAGCTTAATATCCTTGACTGATGAAGTCATAGACCCAAGAAGAAAGCTTATTACTGCTTTCCCTGGTTGTTTTCTATTGGTGGCCGTGGTGATGGTGATGCTGCGGCTGCTGCTGTTGCTATTGTTGTTGATGATGTTGCTAATTTTTGTTGTTGTTGTTGTTGCTGCTGCTGCTACTATTTATTATAATCAGCTTGACACAAGCTGGAGCTATCTAAGAAAAGAGAATCACAATTGAGAAAATGCCTCCACAAGATGGAACTATAGGTAACACTGTGGGGCATTTTCTTAAATAGTAACTGATGGGAAAGAGCCCAGGAAATTGTGGGTGGGGCCGTTCCTGGGCAGGTAGTCCTGGAGTGTATAAGAAAGTCATGGGGAGCAAGTCAGTAAGCAATGCTTCTCCATGGTCTCTGTACTAGTTCCTACCTCCAAGTTCCTACCTTGGGTTCCTATTCTGACTTTCCTAGATAATGGCTATAAACCGTAAAATGAAAACAAACATTTCCTCTCCAATTGGCTTTTTGGTCATGATATTTTATCATAGCTAACTAAGATATTGTCAACTCTACAACCAGTATAATTTCTAACTGCACTCTAAATGCCTACCCTTACACATACAGATAAGTGTAGTTTCTCACCCTTGTCAGAAAACCTTCCTCTTGCAGCAGATGAATAACATGACAGAAACTCACAACAGATGAACATCGCAAACTGACCGTAGGGTGCTCAACCTCAGCTGATACATCTACAACAAAACCTCTACAAGGCTCAGGGCACAGCATGGAAGAAGAGGCGGAAAGACTGCAGACCCGGGAATCTACTACAAGATAATGTTTTTTACAGGTGACAGGGAAGCAACACCCATGAAACCTCAACAATAGAGTCGCCTTCACAAGCCCTGAGTAATGACACTACCAAATGGCCTAACAATATAGAAGAAATATCACATGACCTTGCCACCAGATGAAGAGCTACAAGCTCTTAATGGTTGCTGAGAGAAGGAGCGTCAGCCCTCTTGTTCAGGGACAAGCTAATCCCAAACAATCCTAAACACCTATGCACAGGAACTCATCTGGTTGAAATTTTAAATTCATATGTATACATGTATATAGCAAATAAGAGGTCATAAAGAATATGTGTTTAATGTTTAATTGATATTGTTATATTTAAGATATGGGATATCAAAAGACTAAGCATCCTTCAAGAGACAATTTAGAGATTACCTCTGGAGTTTAGCATGTTGTGTGTTGTAAATTTCCAAAGCTCAGCATTTTCCCTTACCTGCTTCCTCCACTTTGTTCATTCTGACCACCCAGGCTCCTTATAGTGTCTTTGTTCACAATCCAATTTTGTGATTCAGGCTTTCCTTACAAAATAACTACAGTTCTTGAAATGTAACCTTGTAGAACGTTATCTATTATGGGTCTGTTCACTGTTAACATTCTTGGTGTGTAATAAACATTGACTTACTTATATGCAATTGCCTTTGTGCTTATCTTGTTCTTTCAATAAGTACAATCTTATATTAGCATTGTTCTCCCTAAATTTAATAAATATTATACTAATACACAGAACCTCCCTTTTTTACTATAGCTCGTGTTTGGGGGAATGGAATCTTTTATCTTTTTTGTTTCTTTGTCTTTTTCTTTTTCTTCTTCTTCTTCTTTTTTTTTTTCCTTACCTACGTGGAACTTGGACGTTTTCATCAATGAAAGTCTCAATTATACACCCTTGTAACCACTTTAAACATTATCTCTCCCATGGGGCATGGCATGTAGCTTGGTAGTAGAGTGCTTTCAGAGCATGCCAGAGGCCCCAGGTTTGATCCCTCCCCAGGACTGAAAAGCAAACCACCCTTCCTAGATGCATGGCTCCATGCCTGTCATCCACTCGCAGACACTGTGTCTTGGAACAGTGACTTTCTTTTCCTGGGGCTTTAAGTGAATCTTGCTAGATGTTCTTACATTTTCCTCTACATCTTTTTGCATTTCAACTTGTTTTGTGCGGCAGCCTGAAACAGTCTTTCCTTCTGTCCTCCAGACCCAAATTCTTCCTTTACTTTTCTCTGTACTGTTATTTGAACTAACCCATAAGTTTTAATTCTAACTTTTAACTGTTAAATCACATTTAGTTATTTTTCAAATATTTGTGTTTACTCACAAGTTGTTATAGTTCATACCCTTCGAGATCCTACTGTTGTCATTCATTGAACATTTATAAGTAGCGTGACAGGCGAAATAATATAACTCCCCCAATGGCTCATTAGTTTCTAGCAGGTTGCTTCATGTGATAAAGAGGACTTTGTAGATACGATTAATGATATTAGGATATGAAGGGTTTTCTGAATCAGTTTTTAAAGGTAGGCATGACAGAGGAGCCAGAAGTTGAGCTGGTACGCTTTCAAGAATGAGGAAGTTACCCTGATACAAGGCATATAACTAGTCTCTGAAAGCTTGAGAGGCCCAAGAAATATATTTTCCTTCAATGCTTATGAATTCAGTCAACATCTGAATTTCCAGAATTACAAGAGGATATGTGCTGTTTTAGACCATTTTTGTTGGCTGTACTGTTTCAGCAACAATACAAAATCAAAGACATATAGGTGCTGTCTGTACATACATACACGCATACGTGTGTTCTACCCTCAGAAAACAGCTCAATCGTCCAAAATCCCCCAAAACACCCTCTGTGGTTTCTCTCCCTCTGGACGGTCTATGAGCTCATCACGGTTGTGTTACTTAAGACTGTCCAGAGAAGCAGAACCAATGGAGTGTGTCGGCATAGGGATGAGAAGTGGTGGGTTCAGGAGTTGGTTAACTATTGTGGAGACGGATAAACCAGGAAAGCAGGAAAACTAGAAGTATAGTTCAGACTGCATCTAAGGCGTGGAATCTGGGCTGTGGGTGTAAATCCTGGTCTCTACCCAAAAACCCACAGTCAGTGTCTTAGGGTTTTACTGTCGTAAAGAAACACTGTGGCCATGGCAACTCTTAGAAAGGAAAACATTTCATTGGGGCTGGCATACAGTTTCAGAGGTTTAGTCCATTATCACCATGGTGGGAAACATGGCAGCATCCAGGCCGACATGTTGCTGGAGAAGGAGCTGAGAGTTCTACATCTCGGTCCACAGGCAGCAGGAAATGAACAGAGACATACTTCCTCCAGCAAGTCTCCGAATAATGACACTCCCTATGGACCTATGAGGGCCATTTTTTATTCAAACCACCACAGAGAGGGAAAGGCAAATATGGTGGCTCAAGCAGAGAGAACAGATTCTTCCTCCTCTCACTGGTTGCATAATGCTTTGCTGGGAGCAGACGAGCTTCATTACATCTATCAATTCAAGTGTCAGTCTCTCGGGCACATTCAAAGAGGTGTTCACCAGCTATTTAAGATCTTTCAACCCAACCCAGCCTATGACTAGAACGAGACATCTCACTGTCAGATGTCTACCTGGGCAACAGTGGTCTTGCTTAGGACGACCATTTGTTGTTGCTTCTGCTCACACCAGGAGTTCCCCCGTTGAGGTTCCTCCAGTTCAGTCTAGGACTCCTGCTTTTCAAACATACTCTCGTTTGTCAGGCTGAGAAGTCCTAGAACATTTCAAGGATTGGCCGCAGAGACTCTCCGTTTTTCTCTATATTTTCTCATTGATCTCATGGCCTCTAGGCAGCCGTGCAGTTTCCTCGTATAAAGGTGAGCATCTAATATCAGCCTTGGGGTAAGGTACAATGAAAAAAAAATAAAAAAATAAAAATCACTTAGGAATTGTTCAGTTAAAATTGGTGTGTGATCCTTCGGCAAACTCGGCATAGGTTTGGTTTTGTGTAATATTGGAAGACACTATTTCCTGAAGAAGTTGGCTTGATTTAGGTGTTATATGAAACCTATGTTTTAGATATCAGAATTACATTCAACAGAGTGAAGTAATTCACAGTGGAAGCTGTGTTAAAGCAATAAACAGTTGATTCATATCTCTGAAGTCTTGCTCAGTATAGGGCATGGTTTCCTAAGTGGAATCGTGAGAGGAAAGTTGTGCCAAGATCCTCTCTCTGTTCCTAGGGAAAAGAACTTCTCTGTTCCGGCTTACTAACTCTGGTGGAATTTCCTAAGTAGCACGTGGCCACCTCACCCGGACTACATGCATCTAACTGCCTCCTCAAATCGTGTCTCCTGCTCAGATCTGAGGCCTGAGAGCCAGACCACACACCTCCTTAAAGAGAAGTGTCTATGGAAAGCCCCTAAATCAATCAAAATGAGGCTGAGCATATGGCTCAGTAGCAGACTACTTGCGGTATAACCTGTATGAGCGCTTAGTTTTGACCCCCCCCCCCAACACTGCAAATATATAAATAAGGATCCAATCTAAATACAGCACACCCCAAATCATGATCATGGTCAGTCCTCGTAATACTCTTTATCTCTACCACATGCAACTGAGCCATTATCTTCTACTCGCAAGGGAAAAAGAATAAACACACCTAATTGGTCCACATGAATCTATCCTCACCCTTGTCACTGATTCCCCATGGTGATGCTGGAGAAACGCTAATACAATATAAATGTGATCATGAGACACACACATATATCGTCCTCCTCATACTTTTCCAAGTGCTTCATAACCCTCCTACTATCTTGCCCTTCCCCCCACCATGACTCTATTCTGTTCCACCTCTCTGCTTTCACACTGCCCTTCCTCCAGTGCCTCCCTGACTGTTTCTGTACTCCCCGACATTAGTATTTCGTTTTCTCTGAGCTGAATATTTCTATTCCTCTTGCTTAATTACGTCTTTTGCTTTTATTATCATCCCAACTGTCCTTCCATCCAAACATCCCTAGCTCGGACAGTCCTCTTCATATCCGATCCCCACACAAAGTTGGCCCATCTCTTACCATTTTCCCTTGAGAAGTAAAGTCTGCATGGCATGTAGGAAGGAGTCTAAAATGGGAATTTCACATCAGTTGTAAAGGAGTTTGGAAAGTGAATATCTGGAAGCGGCTTACTAGGGCTCAAACAAAAGTCACCAGCGAGTTTTCTTGAGGTCTAGAAGAGGTGAGAAAATCAGATCTTCCACAGAAACCCAGGAAACCAAATAAGCTAAGTTGCTGAAGGGGAAGACTGCAAGGTGCTTGTGGAGAAGTGGAGAGCTATCACCTCTGTGAGGTCCACAGCCCACAGAGAAAGTAAGTCTACAAATAATAAATAATGAAGACGTTTTGAAATCATCTGTATCCAAACTGGCATGATAAAAGAATAACTCAACCCAATTTATCGCAGTTTCAAGTGTCTATTTCAGTTGGGAAGTAGTATGTTTCCTGTCTTTCTCTCCTGCGTGACATAAATCCTATTTTTAAAGCATTTATTTATTTTTTTCTAAAAAATATTCATTCAGTACCTATTGTTCGGCCATCAAAACACTATCCTAGGCACTCAGTGTACATTAGTGAAGACAAGAAGGAAAATTGCCCCCTCACATATTAGTATGCAGAGCTGAGCAGAAAATGATAATACATGTATTATGTGTGGTTATGCATTATGTATGTATATATATATACATAGATATAGATATATACATACATATAGATATAGATATATACATACATATAGATATAGATGTAGATATATACATACATATAGATATAGATATAGATATAGATATAGATATAGATATAGATATAGATATAGATATAGATATAGATATAGATATAGATAGAATAGATAAGAGCCAGCCGTGGTGGCGCACGCCTTTAATCCCAGCACTCAGGAGGCAGAGACAGGCAGATTTCTAAGTTCGAGGCCAGCCTGGTCTACAAAATGAGTTCCAGGACAGCCAAGGCTATACAGAGAAACCCTGTATCGGAAAAAAAAAAGAATGGATATGTATTATGTATAATAATATTTCATGTGATAAATAGTACTAAGAACAAAACAGGAATTGGGAAGGGAATGTAATATTGAAGCTGAGCAATAGTCCATCCAGACTTTTCCAATCACTGCTTCTCCTAATTATGTGACAATTTCTTTTGACTCCAAGACACTTTATGAGATAACTAAGAGATTTATTTAATTATCTTGTATTTAAATTGAGTAGGGAGGATTCACCATTTTACCCTAAAACAGCTTGATTTGAATTTATATTTATAACATCAAAGGCTACTGAGAAAGCCTCAAGGAAATGAGTTAGCACTCTGCTTCCTGAGTCGTCTGGGGTCTTCAAGCTAGTGCTCACCTATGCAGCCCCCAAGAATGAGCTTTGTGTAGAACACAGGGATAAAAACGTTTATTTAAGTGGGATGATTCAGCGGTTAAGAGCACTGACTGCTCTTCCTAGAGGTCCTGAGTTCAATTCCCAGCAACCACATGGTGGCTCACAACCATCTGTAATGAGATCTGACTGTGACAGTGTAGTCACATATATAAAATAAATACATCTTTTTTAAAAAAATGGTTATTTAAGTGTCCACCTGTGCACACAGGGATGCTGTGCCCAGTTAAGGCAAGACTAATGGACTGCAGATCAAGTACCATAGATCATGATGAATAGCAGGAAGCATGCAGAGACTGGAAGGGAAGAAGGAAGGAAAACGGAGAGAAAGGGAGTGAGGGAGAGACATGTTTTATGTGTTCAATGCAACCATCTACAATATCTATGCTCCTCAGATATTTTTCTCTCTTCTGCTCCTCAGATATTTTCTCTCTTCTGGTCATGATTGACATCCATTCAAATCGAACACTCCACTCTTGGAGTACCCAAGATATTCCAAGGGTTAACTTCTACTTTATAAACCCTTATATTAAAGAATGGTACTTTCAGAATTTGAATAAAGACTTTTGATAGTATTTGATAACTTTATTCCCATCTGTATTCTAAAGGCTGGTGAGCCTGTGACCACTAGAAGCAGTAGCTGCTCCTATTATCTACGTATGTAGCACATAAGTCTATGTAAATGTGTGATTAAAACATACACTGTGTGTGCTGCAAGAAATGACACTGAGCTGCTAGGAATTACTGGCTAGGCTGGAGAGGGAGAAGTGCACATGGAAATGAATTTATCCCAGGTGCCTGCTTCCCCATGCTCTCACCACACTTTCCTACAAGGGCCACAGGGCTCCCCCTTTTATCACTGTTTTGAGACCGGAACTCTGAAATCCTCAGAAATACCATATTGGCTGCACTCTGTTGGCCAGAGATAAAGTTGAGAGGCGCTACCATTGAAATTAGCTCTCGTATTGCCATGGAGATTGAATTAAAGCCAGGTAGAAGGCAAATGTCACTATTACAGTCAGGTGGGCACAACCACCAAAACAGGCAGCAGGGCTTTGCAGCAGTCAAATGGCTTGACAAGGTATTTCTGGTGGTGGATAATAGATAGATAGGAAAGAAAAAACCTGTGGGACACTCAGTGGCTAATGGTGCTTGCTGCAGAACCTGAGGACCCGAATCAATCCCCAGGACCAACATGGTAAAAGAAGGGAACCAACTCTACAGGTTGTCCTCTGACCTGTACATTTATACAGTAAAATGTGTACACATGTATGTGTGCACTGCACACACACAAATTAAGTAACAAAAAAAAAAACCCTCTAATATCCTGCTTGGTTTAACTATGGAACATCTCTAAACCAAGAAGCCAGCTGCTTCATTTGAGCCACTCATCTAAGTCCTGATCTGTTCATTCATACAGACCCAAGAGTAATGAAAGCTTCCTGTATAACTGAGGCAGGCCCATGCAACATTGATGTGTTGCCAAAAGTCGTCCTGGTCAGTCTGGAGAGGTGGCTCAATGGTTAAGACCACTGGCTGCTCTTCCAGAGGACTTGGGTTTGATTCCCTGCACCTATCTACATGATGACTCACAACTGTCTATAAAATCCCATCCCCGGGGATTCTGTGCCCTCTTCTGGTCTCAGTGAGCATTGTGTATACACAGTGCACAGAAACACACACAGGCAAAATACCCATACACATCAAATAGAAATAAAATTTAAAGAAGTTTTCACGGTCTATCACAAAGGGACCAGTTGGTACTCCTAGCATGGCTATGTCTAAGATAAAGGAATAATAGCCTTTTGGGGGGGTTATTGAGCACACCAGCATTGAATTAATTTTTATCATCCAAGAAGATTCTGGAATCTACCAGCACCTTGGTCAGTGTTGTTGCCTCCAGTCTTTCTCATGATGGTCCAGATCAGCTTTAAACCCATGATGAATTCCTCTAGGTTGCTTAAGTAGATGCCTGGAGTAGCTATACTCCATGAATAGCAAATCTCCTACGCTTGCTCCCTAGCCCAGTGCCACTATGATCAATATAGAGGAAGAGCCTCGAGAGGCCATTGAGCCTCATATCCCTCTCACATAGTAAACCAGAGCCAAAGCCTCATTCCAAGAGCCGAGCCCATTGGCACTAGTGTGAAACCCGTGAGATGCGCAAAGATACTGACTCCTAGCATCCCCATCCAACTCTGGTTTGGCTTGAGCAACGAGCAGATGTGTCTTGACGAAGGAGTGTAAATTATCACCAAGTTAATCAGAAAATTAATCTGTTGATCCAAAGGTGGTCTCTTTGCTGGAACAGATTGACACATGCTGAAGCACCTGGAAAGTGGCGTTAATCTGCAACGTGCTTTGTTTTTTTATGCATAAGACAAAACTCACCCAAAGTGAGTCCAGAAGTTCAGTTTTACTGTCTTGCTTTAGCACTTCAGCCTTCCAAATCTGTGCTCTAATTTTGATGCTCCAAAGTGAAAGACAAGTTCCGATAGTTACCTCTGCCACACAAAGCCGCCAATGTTTAGGGAAGTTTGTTTACTTGGGTATGTTACTGTGACCCACTCAATAACATGGAACATTTTCCTGAAGTCCTCCCTATGGCAAATTGGGATTCTGTGAGTCACCGTATACCATAAAATATTCAGCAATGAAAATTAATTAATTAATTAATATTAATTTCCCAGCAATGGCCTTTGAGAGGTTAACAATGCTATGGGAGTTACAGCTATTTAGTCATAATGATAGAATTAAAATCCACTTCATTCCCCGCCAAACAATCCCTTGTTATATGCTTGATCACCATATGACATAATTTAATCCCTTTCGGTTGTTTCTGAACCATCCACGGCAAATCTCAGTCTTCAAAAATGTCACAGTTCTCTCCCTGAGAATCTGCTAGCCACACTGATCAGGCAATGAGGAGCAGCAACTCTCATTGCTTGATCTTAACTGGCCTTCGCCTCCTCCAGTTCCAACTCCCCAGTGTTATCCTCAGCTTTGTCGCAGGCCACCTGCTGAAACCTCTCCTCCTGTCTGCTCCCCTGAGGAAGGGACTAAGCAGACCTTCCCCAGTCTCCTCTCCTCCTGCCATCCCTTAGTTTCAGCAGCCAACGCCTAGGGCAATCTTTTGGGGAAAGCGAATGACCATGGCGGCCAGGGAATCAGTTAAGCAATCTTCACTCTCCTTCTCAGCCTTCAACGCCAATTCCCCAGGCTCATCCTCAGCCCTGAAGTGAAGTAACGTATCACGGTTATGAATATCAGAATGACACCTCACTTTTCAGTAGAGACTCCAAAATCAAGAAGGGGCTGGACAAACGTTCTACACACTCCAAGAGACCAAAAAAAGATCAGCCCAGACTACTATAAAACGTTCAATCAAAATGAATGGAGGGGGGGAAAAAAAGACACGAACGATAAAAACCAAATTCAAGCAGTATCTATCTTCAAACCCAGCTCTACAGAGGATCTAGAAAGGAAACTTCAATTTGAAGAGGTTAACTACATCCAAGAAAACAGGAGGAATAAATGATCACAATTTAAAATGGGGTTGGGGGGCAGGGAAGTCCCACACTTCAACAACAAAATAGTGGGAATCAATAAACACTGCTCACTGGTAACTCTCAACAACAATGATTTCGATTCTCAATAAAATGACTCACAACAGAAGGTATACGGAAACAGCAACCTTCCTTCTGCTGTATACAAGAAACTCACCTTAACATCAAGGATAGACATCACCTCAGAGTCAAAGAATGGAGAAAGATATTCCAAGAAAATAGACCCAAGAAATAAGTCAGTGTATCCATTTTAATATCTGATGAAATAAACGTGAAATCAAAACGAATCCAAAGGGATAGGGAGAGGCACTATATATTAAAAAATTCATCAAGAGGATACTACAATTCTAATCATCTCATCTATATACCAAACAGAGTGAAACCCAAGTTCATAAAAGAAACACTATCATAGCAAAATCATATGTTTACACTCATGCACTGATAGCCAAAGACTTCTATACCCATTTTCATTCAGAGACATGTCATGCAGACAAAAACTAAACAGAGAAATGCTGGAGCTAACTGACATCATAAACCAAATGGACCTAACGTCTATTTACAGAACACTATGCCCAAACACAAAAGAATATATGCTCTTCTCGGGGTCTTATGGAACTTTACCCAAAAATACCACATATTTGTCCAGAAAGCAAGTCTCCACAGATATAAGGAAACTGAAGTAACACCTTGCATTCTATCTAACAATCACAGGTTAAGGCTGAACCTCAACAACACGAACAACAGTGAGCTTACAAACTCATGACAATTGAACAACTCACTACTGAATAAAAATTGGCTCAAGAAAAAGAAAAAAGAAAAAATTTAAAGACTTTCTAAAATTGAATGTAAATGAATATATACATACTCAATCTTACAAGACATGATGAAGGCAGCTCTAAGAGGCAAGTTCATAGCACTAAGTGCCTAAATTTAAAAAAAAAAAAAAAAGAAATGGGGAGATCTCATACTAGTAACTTAAGAGCACAACTGAAAGCTCTAGTGCAAAAAGAATAAATACACCCAAAAGGAGTAGATGGCAAAAAAATAATCTATAAACAAATGATATGATTGTTTAAAAAAACTATGAAGCAAAGAGTTGATTCTTTAAGAAAAATCAATAAGACTAACAAAATCTTATGCAACTTAACTAAAAGCCGAAGAAAGAATATCCAAATTAATAAAAATAAAAATGAAACATAACAGCAGACACAGAGAAAATCCAGAGAATTGTTAGGTTATACTTTATAAACCTCCACCAAATTAGAAAATCTAAAAGGAATGGACAATTTCCTTGATACATATTATCTACCAAAGTTAAAACAAGATCAGATGAACAATTTAAACAAACCCTGAGTGAAACAGCAGCAATTGAAAGTCTCCCAACCAAAAAAAAAAAAAAAATTAATCACAGAGGCAGATTGTTTTAGTGCAGAATTTTATCCAACTTTCAAAGATATAACCCCAATACTATTCAAATTATCCCACAAAATAGGAAGAGATGTAGCATTGCCCAATGCAATTTATGCAGTCACCATTATCCTTATACCAAACTTCATAAAGAGCCAACTAAGAAAGAGAATTACAGACCAATTTCCTATATGAATATAGACAAAAAATCTCAAGAAAATACTTGCAAACAAAATCCAAGAACACATCAAAAAGATCATCCACTATGATGCAGTAGGTTTCATCCCAAACCTCCAGGGATTGTTCAATATACATAAATCAATAAATGTAACCTACTATATAAACCAACTGAAAGGCAAAACCCACATGATCATCTCGTTAGATTCAGAAAAATTCTCAGACAAAATCCAATGCTGATTCATAATAAATGTGCTAAAGAGACTAGGCATATAAGGGACGTACATCAGCCTAATAAAGGCAATATACAGCAAGCACATATCCAAAATCAACCTAAATGGAGAGCATCAAAGTATATGTACCAAAGTCAGGAACAACACAATACAATGCTTTCTTCATTCAAGATAGTACTTGATGTCTTAACTAGAGCAATAAGACAAGCAATAAGAAGGAGATTGGGGGATATGAATAGGAAAGAAAGAAGTTGAAGTGTCTTTGTTTGCAGATTATATGATTGAATACATAAGGACCGTACAAATCCCACCAGGAAACTCCTACAGCTGGTAAACACTTTCAGCAAAGCAGCTGGATACAACATTAAAACATGTAACAAAATATATACAAATGACAAATAGAGTGAGAAAGAAATCAGGAAAATAATACCATTTGCAACTCGCTTCAAAAACTAAATAAATAAGTGAACGACAAGATCTTAGAAGACTGAAAGATATACTCATCTTTGGCCATCCTACCAAAAGCAATCTACATGTTAGATGCAAACCTCATCAAAATTCCAACACAAATTTTCACCGAACTTAAAAAGACAATCTTCACCAAATGGAAACACACACACACACAAAACAAACAAACAAACATAACAGAATAGCTAAAACAATTCTGAAAAATAAAAGAACTGCTGGAAGTTTTCACCAGTTCCAACCTCAACTAGAATACAGAACTACAGCAATAACAATAGCATTGTGTTGGCATAAAAACAGACTCACTGATAAATAGAACCAAATTGAAGACCCTTAACATAAATCCACACACCTACAGACACCTACTTTTTTATAAAGAAGCCAGAAATACACAGTGGGAAACAGATGGTCTCATCAACAAATGGTTCTGGTCAAACTGGATGGCTGCATGTTGAAGAATTCAAATAGATCCACACTCACCACCCTGTACAAAGCATAGGTCCAATAGAACACAGACATCAACATAAGGCCACGCAGACTGGACCTGTTACAATAGAAAGTGAGGAAGAATCTTGAACTTGTTGGCACTGGAACAGAGTTTCTGAACAGAACACTGATAGCAACTGGCACTCAGAACCACAATTAAGAAATGGGACCTCAAGACACTAAAAAGCTTCTGTGTGACAAAAGGTACCATCTTTCAGACGAAGCAACAAGCTACAAAATGGAAAAGATTTTACCATCTGCACATCCAGTAGAGGCCTAATGTCTAAAATACATAAGTAACTAAAGAAAACTGGACACCAAGAAAACAAATAACTCAATTAAAAATTGGATACAGCATGCTTTCACAGTATCTATGAGTTCATATGTGTATCATCCTTTTGTGTGTGGAAGGTACCATTTCTTTGGAGTCATGCACCTCGTTTTAGTCTTTAAAAATTTCTATTTCTTCCTCTGCATAGATCTCTGGGCCTTGAGGAGGAGGTTTGACAAAAGCATCTCATTTAGGGTTGAATTCTCAAAGATCCTTCACTGTATTCACATTGTAGGTTTGTGGGTCTCTTTGTTAATTAGCATGCCCTGCAAGAAGTTCTTTTTTTCTGTTTAAATAAAATGACTCATTGGTATTTTTAAAAAAATTGGGTACAGATCTAAACAGAGTATTCTCAACAGAGAAACCACAAATGGCTGAAATACACTTAAAGAAAGGTTCAGCATCCTTAGTAATCAGGGAAGTACACATCAAAACTACGCTGAGACTTCATTTTACACCAGTTAGACTGGATAAGATCGATAGAATAAGCAGCAGCTCACCTTGGCAAGGACATGGAATAAATGGAATATTCACCCATCACTTGTAGGACTGCAAACTTGTTAGCCACTGTGGAAATTAGCGTGGCAGGTTCTCGGAAAGACAGGAATAGATTTTCCTCAAGATCCATGTGAACCACCCTTGAGCATCTGCCCAAAAGAGTACATCCTACTTCAGAGATGTTTGTTCATCCATGTTCTTTGTACTCTATGCATAATAGCTAGAAAATAGAAGCAGACTACATGCCCATCAATGGAAAATTGATTTAAAAAATGTGGTCCATTTAAAAAAAGAAATATTACTCAACCATGTTTTAAGATGAAATTCACATGTAAATGAATGGAGCTAGAAAGGTACCATCCTGAGTGAGAAAACCCAGACCTAGAAAGACAAATATAGTATATATTCACTTATATGTAGATGTTCACTCTGTGTCTTTGATAAGCAGGCTACAGTACGTACATCTCAGAGATAAAGCATAGATGGTATAAAGAACCAGGGGTAGGAATGGATCTCCTTCGAAGAATGAAGTAAATAGGGTCCTGGAATGGGAGGGTCAAATGAAGATGTGAAGTGAAGAGGTGGGTCAGGGAGAAAAAGCTAATGCTAAAGGCCATTTGAGAGGTTATTTGGAAACTTAATACAGCAGGAGCTTCCTAAAACACATACATGTTTTAAGGTGATCTAAATGGAATCATCAAATGAGGGAGACAGAGTCTCAGCTGGACATCTGTCTTCACTAAATGAAGTCCCCAGATCCAGGAGATCCAACTGCACTGTCAGCCAAAGGGACTCTGTAGAACCTCCAAACAACCCAGTCTATTGCAAAGGTTATTGGTTGTTTTTCTAAAAACTGATGGTAAGGCTCTACTACTATAGACAACACCTACATAACTTATTAAACAGGAAGAAGTAAAGCTGTTGCCTACATAGAACCCTCTGTCTAGTGTTCATGGCTGCACACTATCAAAGGAGATAGGTCAACACAAGCCCAGCTACAAACATCGATCTGAAACAGTGACCAACCTGCAAGACATGCGACTGCAATGGCGGCACAAAGCTTGTGAGAGTAACCAACCAACGTCTGATCAGATTTAAGGCTCACTCTGTGAGATAGGACCCATTCCTAATACTATTGCCCGAGAACCTAAAACTGGAGAGGAAAGAGACCTAGGGTGAGACCAAATACTAGTATTCTTCTAAAGGATAAGAGCGATAACATGACTCCTAATGGCATTCTGCTATATCCATAGAGCAGCGTCTTTCTCATCCATCATGAGAGAAGCTTCTTCCTGCAGGAGACGGAATGTAATGCAAAGACCCACAGCTGGACAATACGCAGAGAGCAAGAGACCTTGAAACCCTCCATCCTAAGTGGGGGTGTCTCTATCCATTCCTTTCCCTAAAGGCTCAGAGAACCTGCAGAAGAGAAAGAGAAAAGACAGATAGAGGCAAAGGAGATGGGAGTACCACCAAGGAAACAGGGCCATCTCGACACAGCAAGATGGATGCACACATGACCTCAGAGACTGTGTGAGCGCACAAACGGCCTGCACAGGTCTCAGCCAGATGGAGCCAGCGCCGAAAGTGGAGGTGGACATAAGCTCCCATCCCTAAACCAGAAGCTATTTCCAATTGAAAAACTTCTCACAGGCCCCTTGGTCTTGCAAACTTTATATGACCCAGCACAGGAGAAGGCCAGGGCCAAGTAGTGGGAGTGGGTGGGGAGGGGAGCAGGTGCGGGGGGGGGAGGGGTATAGGGAACTTTCGGGATAACATTTGAAATGTAAATAAAGAAAATAATAATAAAAAAAGAAAAAAGAAAACTTCTCACAAATGAAAAATTCATCTCTCCAGTGTAGTCTCACTGGGCATACAAACCATTTTTCTAAATTTTTTATTAGATATCTTCTTTATTTATATTTCAAATGTTATCCCCTTTCCTAGTTTCCCCTGCAAAAATCCCCTATCCCCTCCTCCTACTCCCCAACCCACCCACTCCCACTTCCTGGCCCTGGCATTCCCCTATAGTGAGGCATAGAACCTTCACAGGACCAAGGGCCTTTCCTCCCATTGATATAGCTAGAGCCACAAGTTCCACCATGTGTTTTCTTTGATTGGTGGTTTAGTCCCAGGGAGCTCTAGGGGTACTGGTTAGTTCATATTGTTGTTCCTCCTATGGGCCTACAAACCACTTTCACTCCTTGGGTACTTTCTCTAGCTCCTTCATTGGGGGACCCTGTGCTCCATCCAATGGATGGCTGTGAGCATCCACTTCTGTATTTGTCAGGCACTGGCAAAGCCTCTCAGGAGACAGCTTTATCAGGATCCTGTCAGCAAGCTCTTGTTGGCATCCACAATAGTGTCTGGGTTTGGTGGTTGTTTATGGGATGGATCCCCAGGTGGGGCAGTTTCTGGATGGTCATTCCTTCAGTCTCTGCTCCGAACTTTGTAACTCCTTCCATGGGTCTTTTGTTCCCCCTTCTAAGAAGGATCGAAGTATGCACACTGTGGTCTTCCTTCTTGAGTTTCACGTGTTTTGCAAAGTGTATCTGGGGTATTCTGAGCTTCTGGGCTAGCATCCACTTAGAGCAGGTCCCACACCTAGCAGTAAACGGCCAACACAAAACTCAATGGCATGCTGGACATTCTTTGTCTTGTACTGCTTTGCCAGCATTTTCCCACCATTAAAAGTCCTTCCCGCATATATTAGGGCTTCTGATTTTGTGTTTTTATGGGATTTCTGTACATGCAAATGTGTTTGTCTCTGCATCTATGTGGTTTCTTTTAGCTTTTTTTCTTGTTGTTTGTTTGTTTGTTTGTTTGTTTTGTCCTATTCTGGTTGATTTCGATTTTATCTACTGTTTTATCTAATTTTTTAGATGCTTTTTGTATCTTAGTGAGAGGTAGAAAAAAACTGTGGATTCGAGTTCGTGAGGAAGCGGAGGGGGGGGGAGAACCTGGGCGGAGTTGAGGGAGAGAAAAATCATAACAAGAACGTATTGAATTTTAGAGATCTATTTTCAACTTTTGAGAATGTGCCATAAGTTGAGGACGTAGAATACCTAGTGTGTGAGCATGAAGACATGGGAAAGAATCACCAGAGGTGCCGGGCAACACAACAGCCATCTGTGACCGTCGAAAGGGAATGCCAGAAGAGCTTCTCTTCCATAGCCTCTATAGTTTTCTTTGTAAGATTTTTTTTCTCTCTCTCAAACATTGGGAGATTCAGTGATAGAAACAGAGGGTGACTTCAAGGAAATTTTGTTTTTTCTGGACCCAAGAGAGCAGTTGTCTAGAGGAACTCACAGCCATTCTGACAATATGATCAAGCTAGAAACAGTTCCTGCGTGGAGGCTGAACTCAGTTGACGTGGACAGTGGTAAGCAAAGCCAGAAAGAGCTCCTGACCTTTTAACGGTGCGTGGGGTTTGTGTGTAAAGCATCACCATAGACTCATGGATTGAAATACGTATTCCCAAGGTGGTGTTGCCGTTTAAGAAGGCTGCCAAACATGGAGTGGCTCACTAGGAGTAGGCCTTGGTATTTTACAACCCATCCCCCCTTCCCAAACTTTTCCGTTCTGCTTAGTATGAATGCGGTGTGACAAACCAGCCTCATGCTTCTGCCACCATGTCTTCCCCACCACAGTAGAATGATCCCCTGAACTATAAAAGCCAGAACAAACCTTCCTCCATCATGAGGAGCTAATACAATGGCAACTAATACAGAGGCCCTGAAGAAAGAAGAAACGCAGCCTGAGAGGCAACATTTACGTTCTGTGTGCTACCCTTACCACAGATATGCAAAGGGGGGGGGGGAGGAATGAGTGGTTTGTGACCACATTTTAGCAGTCCCATTAAGATTACTCAAGGTTGGAAATGTCCCTTCTAACTTCATCACCCAAGTGCAGTTCAAAACCCAGTTTCAAATAAAAATTGGGATCTTTAAGTGCAATCTGTTTTATTAAAACCACCAGAAATGAAAATCTTCTTCTGTCATCAGATGGTACGATTTCCATAATGATAATAACAGCAAATTACAAGAACAAGAGAGAAATTTGTTTGAATACTGGCAGTGTCTTCAGTGAGATTGATCACCTTCTCCTGCTGCATAATGATCAGTAAGGAACTGAAAAGGAAGAATGGCCGGCACAGAGGAGCACGTCAGACAGACCACATGCAAGCAGTGGGGAGGGTCTTAAAGGAATAAGAGCTACATGAAGAATTGAAAGCAGGAAGAACTGAAATCTTATTGTGGCCACTAACTCACATGGAAAACTTTTTCTTTCCTGGTTTGTTTCTGTGGTGCTGGAGACTGAGCCCAGAGCCGTGCACACATCAGGTGAATGTCCTATCATTCAGCTGGACCTCCAGCCCTCTTGGTAATTGGCCAGTTTCAGGACTCACGATCATGCTTCCCAGGGGCAGAGGGAAATACTGAGAACCATGTGGTTTCCTTTAACAAGAAAGAAAGATTTTTCTACTTTGTGAAAAGGCTAGAACCTGCGCCCTCTTAAGGCTCAGTTGAATCTCAGCACTGATGTGATATGCACAGCTGAGTTTGAGACCCTGCTCAGCCCTTTTCTGCATATTTGCTCTTAGCAAGTCCTTCACTTTGGTAACTGAAATTTACTATAGTAGTCGCATTACCAGCTTCTCAAGGCTAGTTTGAGAACTAAAAGATGTGTACTCACCCCTTGCTGTTACATTATAGATGCACCCATCCTTCCAGTTAATTGCGTGGAGATTCATCTGCAAACTTTAGTCTTGTCTTACTCTTCAGGAAACATTAAATGAATAAAGCCAGGGTCTTAAAAATAGAAGGTGGCCAATTTCCCTCTTTACACGACCTGTGGTATGTTTTCCCGTTCCAAGATCCTTCTGGCAACACTGCAGAGAAAACAGCATTTGTCCTTCATATACCAACCTCCTCTTTGTCGTTTTGACATTAAGAAAATCTGCCCGCGAGGATGGAGGATTGAGGGGGAGAAGCGAGCCCTGAACTCAACAGCCTTGAAGGCTGGATTTGAGTTCTGTTTTCTCAGTCTTGACCAGTGGCCTTGGACCAATGTCCGGCTTAAGCAGAACCTTGCTGGATGCCCTGTCCACTCCTCTGTGGCTGTATTCTCTGCCTTTAGCAAAGTCACGCTAACAGCCCTGGATACTTGGTAGCAGGCTGGGAGTCATTTGAACACTCTAGACAAAGGTGTTCTTTATGCTTCCTTCTCTTACACACAATGCTTACTTTCTCTCTTTCATCTGTGTCTCCCATCGCCAGCCTGTATGACAGTCCAGGTTGGCTCTCCTTTTTTTCCCCCCCAATTTTGCATAGGGTAGATTCTAGCCTTTTACCAAGCTATCTGTGACAAGCGCAATAATAAAAACAGTAGCAACCGATACTTATTTTGTCCTTACAATCCCCTTGGTGTTGAGTCAAAGGCTTTCCAAACATAGTTTCGTTTAAGTCTAACTGAAGCCATAGGAAGAAGACACATTAGTGAAAAACTCTATTTTATATACATGAGAAAGCTGACGTTTGGGGGGGATAAGAAATTTTTGGAATACTGAATTAAGCAAGGGTAGTGTTTTTATTTAGCTTTATCGCTTTTTTTTGTCTGTTTGCCGCAGAATTTATAAATGTCCCCGCTCACTCTTTGGTGTAATTTATCTGTTAAGGAAAGAAACCAGGACACTTGCACAGTTTCCAATTATCTGTACTCCTCTGGTCATCTCCCCACGGCGCCTTTATCCATAGTTTTCCTATATTACTGGGTGGGTATGGAAGGTTTCTTTGCTTCAGACCTGATTGCTTTAGATAGATGACTTCATGAACAGTGGTGCACCCTTCAATTAAGCCCCACTCCTTCTCTTTTCATAAAATCAACACTCACTAGTGTTCAGTTCGTAGATACAGGAGATCAACAGGGTAGGTTAAACGGTGATGTGCTAATTAAGGCATTCCTTTGTTTATTCACAGAAATTCCTCTACAAAGGTTAATTTCCATCTGTCTAATGTTCAGTTTCCCATGACAGATGGATAAATGTATGCCTATTTCCCTTCATGCTTCGGTTTTAAAATTGGTTAGTGGGTCCCCTCTTGTCCTTCTGTGGTAAACAGGTATGTCCGTTACCATAGAAGGATTATAAACCCATGAGTTCATGGATTTAATCGCCTTTTCATTTAAATTTATTACACTTGACTTATTAGAGTTCATCTGATCCAATCTAAGCTATCTCCTGAAATGTCTTGGCAAAACCTCAGTGGGTTTGGGGACCTTTCTTGCTGTCTTCTCAGACAAGACTTTCCGAGTTGACCCTCTGCACTTTTTCACTCATGCTCCGAATTGGCCATCTTTCCATGGGTCACTAGTTACTTTCGTGGGAGAGTGTTTCAAACGTCCATATGCTCATGCTGGTGAATGAGTCATAGTGATTGCCTCCACTCCTTTGTTTTACACAGAGTATTACAGTCTTCCATAACAGTATGTATGATAGAATTAGGCTATCACATAAACATCTTTTCAGTCGCTCTACTCTATTTCTTACATCCGTCGCAAGCAAAAGTGAGGACCTGAGTTCAAATCCTAGAATCCTCAAAAGGCCTGGGGCAATAGCACCTGTCTGTAATCCCATTGCTCCTATAGAGACATGGAAGGCTAGGAGACGAGGATAGGAGAATCTCCAGAAACCTGCAGGCCAGCTTGCTGTGCAGACACAGCAACGAACCCCAAATAGAGTGTGTCTCAAACAAGGCAAAAGGTGAAAACTAACACCCAAAATTGTCCTCTGGCCCCCACAAGTCCTGTGCATTTACACACACACACACACACACACACACACACACACACACACAAATTTAAGTTTTGATTTTTGTCTTTGTTGTTCTTTTTGTTACTATTGATACATGGCACTAGAAATGTAAAATCACTGTGTTTCATGATCCCTGGGAAGAACTGGGTTTCCAGCTCTGGTGGGTGTGGAGAAAAGTACCTTGTGTCTGTATGGTTAGAGCACCTGTCAATAATAAATCTGATGGCCTATAGCGTAGGCAGGAAATAAGAGGTGGAACATCCTGGAGGCAGAAAGGATTCTGAGATAGCGCCAAGTGTGGGGAATTCACGCAGGAAGATGGTACCTGGGCACAGGTAACCATTCTTGTGCCAAAATGTAGATTACAATAAATGGGTTGTTTTATAGAAGGCACCCCATGTTGGGTGCCATTTGGAAAATGAATTGTTTTTAATATAAATGTAAGCAGTGGTGTAATCTGGCGGCTGTGTTTCTTAACCAGCTAATTCCACAGTAACCACACAGCGAGACTATGATTTATTAAAATTGCCTTGAGCCAAACACTGAGCAATTATTGCTCCATTCAAACCTCCAAGCTAGTTAGGCTCCCTCCCAGACAGTATTCCCATCTTCCTTGAAATTTTTCTTCCTTTCTTAATTCAGCAATCTTCTCCTGATGTTTTCTCCACCTCCCTCATGGCCTGTTCCTTCCCTTCCTCTCTTTATCTCCACCCTTCCTAGAATCAGAAGTCCCACCTGTTCTCTCTCTATAGCCCTGCATTGGCTCACTGGCTTTTATTGGCAAGGCAGAGAATGAATGGGGAGCAATGTTCATACAAACCTGAGACAGGAACTTCTAAGAATGTACATAACAAAGCTATGTCCATGTCCAGATTGAAACAAGATATACGGGCAGAGAAATCAGCATTTGAGTAACACAAAGGTAGACTTTATAAGGTGTATGAAAACATCATGCCTGCAGGCAGGGTCTCTCGGAAAACTTGACCCCTAACTTCACCATGAAGCTCTAGACAGACCTGGGTTTCCTACAGACCGAAGAGTCCAGGTCAAGCTCCCATTAAAAGTGTGTGTCAGTGCTATGGAAGATGTTCACACATTTAAAGAAAGAAGGTTGTTTACTTTGGTTACATGAATTATTATTTCTTAGCACTAAGGATGAAATGTCATATTTTCCTACGAAGCTAACTATCTGTGAAAAATCTCAAGTTTAACAGGAGTGGTTGCAAGTTCTCCAACAATGGATGAACTCAAACTTTCTGCTGTCTCTTCTCAGGACAGTCTGATCTCTAAGAGGATCCAGTGATGATTCCAAGAACCAGACACCCACCACGGCATTTATTTCCATTACTAAAGTAAAGCAACATGATATGCCTACGTTTATTAAGTAGTACAACACTGGGCTTTTCAAAGTATTTTTCCTTTCCAATTGATGTAACTACGTATTTTATTAGGTGCAGTATACCATTTCATTGCATATAAATATACCCTGTATAATGGTAACTAGTATATACACCACCTCAGATAGTTATCGTTTCATTGTAGTATAAAAATGTAAAGCTACCCATATGGGGATGGGGAGATGTCACAGAGGCTAAAAGTACTTACTGTTCTTAAAGAGGACCACGTACATGGTGACCCACAACCATCTGTGACGCTACATCCAGGGAAAGCAATGTCTGTTCTGACCTCTGCAGACTCCTGAAAGCATTTGACACACATATATACAATAAGGCATGCACACACACACATATGCACACACACACATAAATTGAATAAATAGATAATTTTGAAATTTTGAACTATCTTTACTGTCTATTTTGAAATACACAACCAACTTTGTCAATAGTAGTTATCCTAGTGTGCTATGAAACATGATTTTATATGTACTATGTGACACTTCCTGAGAAGTCATGAATAAACAGTCATACCAGATCAGAAGCTCACAACAGACCAAAGCAGGAACAGCACCTAAGTCCAACTTGGTGAACCAGTGAGTCTTCATGGGTTTACTTCCAAGAATGTGGGTAAGAGGTTACTTATAGGAGTATGGATGAGGGATTACTTACAGAAGTGTGGGTGAGGGGTTACTTATAGGAGTGTGGGTGAGGGGTGACTTATAGGAGTATGGGTGATGGATTACTTAGAGGAGTGTGGGTGATGGGTTACTCACAAAAGCAGAAATGACTCAAGCACAGCTGCACCACCAAAGCCCGCCCAGCTGTGCAGCCTGCAGGCAACTCAGTTGATTGGAGAATGGCCTTTGCAGGTGGCTCAGTTGTTCAGAACCTCTTCCAAGCAGATCAGCTTCATTCTGCTTCTTTGGGCACTTTGACTGATTTGCCTTTTGGGGGAGTAAGCTTAAGCTGTCTTGAGATTGTCTCTTGGCAGGCCTTACTATTTATATATGCCTGGGGAGGGAAGGACAGAGTGTATCTGCTCAGCTCCAGGGACTTCCTGAGCTTTAGTTGTTTACTATCTAAACTTAACAAGCATTTTGTCATTGTTGTTGTTTTGTTTTTTGTTTTTTATTTTTTATTTTTTGTTTTTTGGTGTGTGGATGTGTGTGTGTGTGTGTGTGTGTGTTTTCAGAATGGAATGTTTCACCTCCCTTTAGGACAGGCTGCCATTTCAGCTCCTGTTTAACATCCTGTGTCTTAAAGACTCTCTTTCTGCAACACAGTCATTCTCTTCCCCCTTCACGTCCAGTGTCTCTCCTCCAAAGTGGGATGCTTTATCTTGAAGAAAATTGCTTCACACTATGTCTGAACCCCTGTGTCACTAGCTATCTTCCCTGAATCATTTCCTCCTCTGTATCATTCCCAGCCTCTGGTAAACACTACTCTCTATTTCTATGAGATCAGCAGTTTTAGCTTCCAAATAAACATGACAATACGCAGAGCTTGTGTTTCTGCATATCACACTGTTTCGAACTAGATTATGCTCTATCACAGATGGCTGAGACCCTATTCTGTTTCTTCTCATTCTCAAAAATATTTGGTACAGCATCCCTTTCCTCTTTTGCCAATATGGAAGATATGAAATAGTTTCACTGTGATATTGATTTGCATTTCACAGACTATAACAAGGTTGCACATCTTTTTATGTTTATGGATATAGATTATTTTTTAATTTACTTGCATGTCTTCTGTACATCTTTAAATTTGGCTGACTTTTTCTTGGCTACTCATAGAAGGTCTTTAAAACACTCGGGCCATTAAATCTTGATCTATTACATTTGTTCCAAGTATATTTGAGGGTTATTGTTTCTTTATATGATGTGTGCTAAAATGGAGTTGTTGTTGTTTTTTTTTTAATTAAGCTGAATTTATCCGTTTTCCTTTAGTGTTGTGCTTGTTCATTAATCTTGTGAAAGAACTCTTTAATAACCCAACATCATTAGGACATTCCACCATAGTTTTCTTCTCAAATTTAAGTGTTTTAACTTTCTTTACTTTCATATTCCTGCTCATTATATAAGAATGCAGTATTGTGCATGATTTGAATGGAGACATAATTTTGGTTCGGTCCAGATGGATGATTGCTTGCTAGGTAGCTCCAATCCTTTCTTTGTGACCTGGCAGAGTGGCTTTTAGATCAAGCTACTGTCCAGCAATAGGTTTTTTTCTAGTCTGATTGTTCTGTCCTATGTTTCAACTTATCCATCTCTACTCTAGGGCTATACTGTCTTACTCTCCAGCAACTGACAGCTGGAAGCCAAAGCACCCATGTACCCACATACATGTTACTCCATTTTCAGGAGTCTTTGCAATTTTTGCTTTGCATACACTGCACAAATTTTATGATCGTATTTTACAAATTCCGTGGGAGATTTTTTTTTTAAATTTAACAAGTTTCTAATTCAAACCAGGAATAAATGATGCCATTATTACACTATTCTTTCAGCCAGGAACATTACTGTAAATGATCTAGAAGACGTTTGCTAGTTATTCACAGGTGCGCACTCAGAGAGATACAAATAAAAATAAAAGTATAAAAAACAGCAAAAGAAAGAGGGTATGTGGTGGGATGTCTGAAGGGAGAGGACAGTGTGGTCTCTAGATTGAGTATGCTTCATAATCAAGGATGGTGGGGCAGGTTGAACCATGTCACCAGAAAAACTGGTAAGGTCGAGCAGATTAAGGAACCCTGACAATTCTTATAATTGAGAACAGTAGGCATTTAAATCTACTCCCATCCAGGTGTCTGTCCTGGAACACATGACCGCAACGCCCCACTAAGAGGACCATGACAACTGGTCCCTGTAGCACAGAAACCCAGGGGCCCCCTGCTAAGGAGGTATCTAGATGGGCCCTGAGGGTTTAGCCAATAAGTTTCCAATCCCAGGCATCCCTTCCTGCAAAAGGTATTTAATCTCTTGTTCACCCCGAGTAAGTCATATGCATCTTTTTCTGCCACGAATAAAGTTTGGGCAAGCAAGGACTGTCTCTCTAGTCAAGGTGCACCAGAGGGAGAGGCCTTTGTCACGCAGAGCCAGAGGTGCAGAAGGCCCTTTCACACTCCTGTCACGCACCCTCAGCTAAAACCAAATTCTAACCCTGCACCAGGCTTATCTCAGGCCTGAGGACCCTTGTTCTCAATGCTTTACAATTCCCAGTGGCATTTGGGTCACCAAGAGTTTGAGAACCACAGCATCCATCCCAAAGAAACACAGTCTGGGACCCTCTATCCTAGCCTCTGCTTAGCCTCCCATGAAGGGCATGTCAGAGTCCCACGAGCCCACCAACCTATTGGTGAGAAAGGAACATAGCTGAACACCTCTGTGTTTCACCTCCCCAAGCAGTTTTCCCACACCCCAACAGCAAAGCAAAATGCAGACCCTCAGGGATAGGGATACATGGGGATCTGTGTCGTGTCATTCTTTCCAAAGACTTGAGTAAACATTAATAGCATCATTTATTCCATATTTCAATTAGAGCCTTGTTCAATAAGAAAATCCACCACTGAACTTTCAAATATGATTATAAAATTCTTGTAATGAGTGCAATGAAATGGCAGATTCATTTCATTACCCCTTTTGCATACATGGCATGTTTCACAAGACAGACTTTAGGACACATGATCCGAGACATTTGGTACATTGATTGATTTGGGACAAAAGCATTCAAAGTTTTAAGGATATGCTCTCCGTAAAGTATTAAAGGGTTTCATAAACAGAGAACCAGGAAAACTAATTGGTAGGAGAAACATGTAGCTAAACAACTACCTACAGTTCAGAGTTCAGAAGAGGGCATCATGCATTATGTTAAGGTCCTTCAGTAAATTATTGAGAAAACCTTTGTTTAAAAATGACATTTTTGAAATTCAATTCAGTTTCCAAGGTTTTAGAATGTATTGCCTCTTTCAAAGTCTTAATTTGTTCTCTTACTCAAGATGTAATCTATTATGTTCCAAACTAAATTGGGTATGCATTCATCCATTCATTCATTTGTTCATTTGTAAAATATATGGAAAATTCATTGTTATAGCGTATATTCACGCAGTTATACTATCAAATCAAAAAGCTAGATAACTCCTCACAGCAAGTGAATTCAAAGCAGGCAGGACCAGGGTTAGTCTCGAATTACCTCCTCCTGGCCTTTAAAACATGCAAGAAGAAGGAAGAACCGCCACCTCGTATTCCAGTTTTGTCTGGTTAAATGTGGTCACCAACTGCATTTGTTACCAGTGGGTCCATTTTCTCCTGAAATGCGTTGTTGAATCAAAGAGGAAGAAGCTCCGTGACAGAGCACTAGAATAACATGCCCAAGACCTGGGTTAGGATCTTAGCGCTTACACACACACACACACACACACACACACACACACACACACA
>NC_034608.1:48229403-48247282 GCF_900095145.1 Mus pahari
ACACACACACACACACACACACACACACACACACACATGCACACCCCTAGAAAGGGTTTCAGATGTGTTGAAACCACAGCATGACAGAATACTGCATGAGCTTTGGAACTGAACACATAATACATTTGGAAAGGACAAAGGCACTCTCTGTAAAGCTTTGTCTGGCCCCAAACCAGACCCTGTATAATTTCTATGCGCCTCAGAGAACAAACCTGGAAAGAAGCCGCTATTAATTGACTGGATGACTGTGATAGCCAGCTGCCTTGCTTTCATAGGCACCTACACACATCCTATAAATTCACTGAGGGGACTAAGAAGTAAGAGTTATCTATACAGTGTCACCAGGTCTTACTGTACACTGCCTCTCTGGCCCCCTCCTCTGAACTGTAGCTAGTTGTTTAGCTACACATTTCTCCTTCCAATTACTTTTCCTGGCTCTCTATCTATGAAACCCTTTAATACTTTACGGAGTATGGAACATTTGGCTACCAGAGAAAGCGTACAACATTCGAAACTGTACAGATACGAGGGCAGAAAGAGCAGCCATGCTATGCACGGGCTTGCAGAGTGAATGCCATCTCTTACTTCACATCCCAGAGCCAAAGCCTTCCCTGGGACACACTGAGCAGTCGTTGACATTTCCAAAATGGCAACAGTAGTGAGATGAAGCGTGGGTCTCCTCGGAAGGTGCCGTGATTTCTAAGCCAGGGAACAGATTGAAGGCTGTGTTCCTGGCCTGCTGAAGCTGCGTTTCCCCTTATTAATGCAGGAGTTGGTAATAATTAAAGTCAGAACCACTAGCAATCACTGCATGGAGAACTTGTGACTCCCAAATGTGTACAGAAGGAGACCCTGATTGCCCACTGAAAGGATTTGCAGACTTATGTACTGCCCTGCGTCCCGGGCACGGTTTCAGCCTTACCCAATTTTGTGAATCAATAATAAGGAGTGGTCTCCGATGTTGGCTGAACACGCGTGGGAGCAAGATCAGATTAAAATTCATCCTGTCACCTTGGAATAGTTCTTTCTGAAGGATGCTTCTATATCTCAGATGCAACTGTATGATGGACCACTGTTTACTCCATGTGATTTTTAAGAAATTATTTTCTAGAGATTTTAGTTTAAAAAAAAAAAAAATGAAAGCTAAGCTTTGGATCACACTCGTGGTATGGTGAATTTTATGTGGCACCTGACTGGGCCCTGAGGTACCCAGATACTTTGTTAAACACTATTCCAGGTGTGTCTCTGACAGGTTTTTTTTTTTTTTCTAGATGAGGTAAACACTTGAACTGTTAGACCGGGGAACTCAGACTGTCTTCACCAGTGTTAAGTGAATGTCCTCCAAAGAGCTGAAGATCTGAACAGATCCAAGTGGAGTAAGTGAGGATTCCTCTGCTCTGACTATTTCCAAGATGCTATGTGGTCCTCTCCTGACTCTGAACTTGGCTGGAACTCAGAGCATCACCTTTCCCTCCTCTCAGGCCTTCTGATTCTTCCTAGAACTGCAACATCAGCACCACTGGCTCCCAAACTCATACACTGTGGATCTTGTTACTCTCCTGCCTCTGTTACACCGTGCTCCTCATCTTCACAAGAACACAACCTAATCCTTCGCTCATGCATGCAATGTCTGAATGAGGTCACTGCCTCTAATAGTGTAGATCCCCACAGCTCTACAAATAACCATGGAACAGATATTGATTTTGAACAAGTTCTGGAGCCAGAGAATGGCTCAACAATTAGAGCACTTGTTGCTCTTCCAAAGGACCTGGGCACGAATCTCAACACCTACATGACAGCTCACAACCATCAGTAATTCCAATTCCAGAAGATCCATGCCCTCTTCCTCCTTTTGTAGGCACTAGGCACACATTTGATGCACAGGTATGCATGTAAAACTGTAAAACATATAAAACAAAATAAGTTTAAAATATTGATTTTGTTTTCAACATTTTCCCATTGACAACTCCTACCAAATATATATGTACTAATTTGCATATATGTATATTAGTACATATATATAGTGTGTGTGTATTTGTGTGTATGTTTTGAACATTCTGAAGTAATTTAATTTACTTGATACTATCATTGGTACAAAATAGTTTTCAAATGTATTAAACCAAACCCTTCAAGTGTTTGAGTTTGACTTTTTTTTTTATTTTAATTCTATCTAATTTGTACATTTTGACCTGGCCTAGTATGACCTACTTCCACAATCACAAAGCCATGGAGTCCTTTCAGTCCCCAGAGAACAAAGGTTACATAAGCCTTCGTGAGCTTAGTACAAGGACAGCTTGGAGGCACAGACTGACACTCTTAGGGGAAAAAAAAAAGAGAACATCATGAAATTGATTTTCAGAAAGTTAAAGGAACTTTAAATTCTAGACAGAAATGTCTTATTTAAATCATAGTTGATTTGACAGAGTAAGGGGTAAATATATAACATTTAAACACTTCCTCTTTCCTCAAATGAAAAAATTATATGCGCAAACAAAATCCTTGTATGAATCTAAAGTATGTTTAACCACAGAAGCCTTTGAAAAACACAGCCTTTCACACAACAGGTAGGAACTCATCCACCTGATAAAGTGAAGGTTTCACTGACAGGGGGGTTCTGCCCCCCTGCTGCCTCAGCTTCTTTCCAGTGTACCCTTCCTGTGTGTGGAGGGGGGCACACTATTCCTCTTAATCATGAGCCACTCCTCAAATACATCATGAAGAACACAAACCACAACGAAAAAATAAATAAGTTAGGTTTTGTCAAAATTTAAAATTTTTGAGCTATAATTTTATGACACCTCAAGGAAATGAAAATTTCAAATTCAGCATGCGAAAAGGTATTTCCAAATTGTAACAAAATATGGGCTTTGCTTCTTCAATATAAAAATAACTTGTAATTCAACAATTAAAATAAAGGTACATAGTCCCACTTTAAAATGAGGAAATGATCTTAAAAGACATGTTTCAAATGGTGATACGCACCAATAAGAACATTCAAAGATGGAGCGTTGCTGCATTAGAAGAGAGTAACTAAGAGGCACAGAGATGTCATGTGATCCTGAACAGAAGACTTCAGCACAAAAGACCGATGTGCACAAGCCTTGATAAGGACCTGAAAACAGTGTCACTCACAAGTTATCGGTATCAAGGTACAATACTGCAGCCACTCTGAAAACCAGTTTGTCATTTCCTCAGAATACATAGAAAGGACTGGGGAGGTGAGGCCACAGGTAAAGAACTGCTGTGCAGGCGTGAAGCGCTGAGATTGAGTCCCCAGAACTCACATAACAGCCAGTGTGGTACTTGGGTCTCTAAATCTCAGTGATCCTATAACAAGGAGGAAGGCAGAGACAGCAGAATCCATGGAAACTATCAAGCCAGCTGGCCTCATCTGCACATCTGACAAAGAAGAGCTCCTATGTAAACACAAGGTGGAAGGCAGGGACTGAGACTGAAGGTTGTCCTCTGACATTCACGCTCATACACATGATGTGGAAGGAGTGTGACTACCCACACATCACGCCACACACACACACACACACACACACACACACATATAAATATAAATATAAATTAGCACCAAGTTTATGAAATATGACGTAAGATTCCTTCGTAAGACTAAAGATAGTTTTACCATATAGTCCAGGTATACCACTTCGGAGTCGATATCCAAAAGAAATAAAATCATCATACCAGTCCTTGTGTGTCCATTGTTTTTATATTTATTACAGTATTATTCACCATACCTAAGATGTAGATCTAATCTATCCTGGTTTCCAACAATGGGTGGGAGAGATCATGAAAACATTTTATACACCACACACACACACACACACACACACACAGTGAAATGATATTTAACCATAAAAAAGAATGAAATCCTGTCACTTGCCACAAAATGCACGGAATTACTGGAGTGGGTGAGGTGAAGTAAGTCAGACACCGAGAAAAAGGTATCATATGTCCTTTATCATATGTGTACGCTAACAAAAGTGTCAGCCTGAATATAGGTTATTAGAAGTTGAAAAGTGGAGAAGGAAGGATGGATAAAGACAGGCTGAACACAATGAGCCTTTGCTGTGTGCAAGCACTGAAATACCACACCGAACCCCACTAGTATGCCTTTGTTTAGTTTTTGCCTTCCTAGGAAATTCACCCACAGCCTCACACATGCTAAATACACACTACCACATCACACCCACAATGTAATATGTACATTTGATCCATGTTAACAGAAACTTTTAAAATAAAATGAATAAAGAAAGAAGCTTTTAAATGTTAAGCACAGAGCTACTGCTCCAACTGCTTGTCTTCTGGCCGTGGTTACAGTCCTCACAAACACTTAAAAGAGCAAGCATCTGCGTCCAGCTTAGAGTGAAAACGTGGACAGTCCATCACAGTAAGGAAGTCACAGAGGAGGGAGCTTGAGGCAGCTGTCACGTTTAATTCATAGTCAGGAAGCAGGGGATGGCGAACACGAGTGCCAAACTAGCTTTCTCATTTCTACACAAGTCAGAGCCCTGGGAATGGCAACACCCACTCTTAGAATGGGTTTAGTCACCTTAGTTAACCTAATCCCTGAGACCCCACACAAGCATGAGCAGAAAGTGTCTCCTACGTGATCTAGATCTGATCAGGCTGATGATTAATATTAAGCATTATAGTTACCATATAGTCTAATAATGCTACTCCTAGGCATATACCTAAAAGAAATAGAAATATAGCCCCCCTCAAAAACTTTAATATAAATATGCATAATGGCATTATCAGAACAACTAAAACATGAATAACTCAAAAATGCCCACCAAATGAAGAATAGATAAATGAAATATGCTATGCCCCATGAACTGGAATATTTGGTAATAAAAAGAATGCTGAGATATAGATAGATAGATAGATAGATAGATAGATAGATAGATAGATAGATAGATAAACAGACAGACAGACACACACACACACACACACACATTCATAGCTGTTGGCAGTTACCCCTCAGTTCCTGACAATATGTGTGTATGTGTGTGTGTATGTGTATGTGTTAAAATATAGATGAGCCTTGAAAGCATTATGCTAAGCCAGTCAGAAGAGACTGCATGTTATATGACTCCACTAAACTGAAATTTCAGAATAAGCAAATCTATAGAGACAGAAAGTTGATTAACAGTTGTCAGGAACTGAGGGAATAACTGCTAACAGCTATGAATGTGTTGAAAATATTCTAAAATGGATGTGCGTTGTTAGCCCAAATCTGTGACGAATACAAAGAAGCAGTGAGCTATACTCCAAGCTGTCCTAAGATGGGATGTGTGGATTCTATCTGATTCCAATGTGTACCACATGATTGAGACCGGAAGTGTTTCAGACCCTGAACTTTTTCAGACTCCAGAGTCATGGTTGTTTGAATAGGCTTGCCCCCCCCCCAATAGATTCATGTGTTTGGATGCTTGGCTATAGAGAGAGGCACTATTAGGAGGTGTGACTTTATTATAGGAGGTGTGGCCTTGTTGGAGGAACTGTGTCACTGTGTAGGTGGGCTTTGAGGCCTCCTGGGCTCAAGCTCCTCCCAGTGTGAAATCAGAGTCTCTTCCTGGCTGACTCAAGATCAATATGTAAACTTCTTAGCTCCTCCAGCACCAGGTCGGCCTGCACACTGCTATGCTTCCTGTTATGAAGATAATGGACTTAACCTCTGACACTGTAAGCCAGCCCCATCTAAGTGTTTGCCTTTATAAGAGTTGCTTTGGTCATGGTGCCCCTTCATAGCAATGAAACCCTAACTAAAACAAGTGAGCCTTCCTGTGCTTGGACTGAAGAGGTCAGGTCAGGACCTTCTGGAAAATTCCACCAGACCCCTCCCCTCTGGAAGGGGAAGGCTAATTAACATTCTGCAGGACTGACCAACTATCTGTCACCTGCAGGTCGGCCACCTCATTCTCTAAAGACCAATCAGTTTAAAAGTCACACTGTTCTGCCGATCACATTGTGCCTACTGGCTGCTGCTCTGAAAAAACTGTATAAAGACTGACCAAATGGACAGGGGGCAAGGGGTCACCATTTCTCCTTCGGGTGTAGGATGACCCCAACGTGTTGGAACCATAAATTCCTTTTGCTCTTTGCATCGATGCCTGGCTCCAAGTGGGTCACTCAGGGGGTCCCCCAGTAAGCTAAGGCCCACCAGAGTCTTACTGATATCATGGTGACAGGATCCAAATCAAACCACAAAACCCATTTGTGTTGCATAGACACACAATATGAGGCAATTTATGCAATATTTTAGTAGATCTAGGTTCTGATTCTGTCAAATAAGGTCGTGTGTGGTTTTCCACTTGGGCACAAAACCTGAGTTCAGGAAAAAGTTGACTGCAAGACAGAAACGCTATTAATAATCTGTGCAAAATCATTTGATTTTGTGTGTTTGGAAGATGTCAGAGATGAAGAGCAGAATGTTGACAATCAACATTCATGGAGTTTGGAATGCTGTGGTGCATTTCTGATACCCACGTCCCCTTTTCTTTTCAGCCACTCAGAAGACTTCAAAACCAGTTATTTTATAGCAGATAAAAAGGATCTGTCCAAAAGCACATAAACACAAGAAGGCATGGTAGTGGCACATACTGGTAGCCCCAACACCCAGGAGCTTAAGACAAAAAAAAAAAGTACTAGTTGGCAGTAAGCCAGGACTTCATGGCAAGACCCTATTTGTAAAATAAATAAGCAATAAACAAACAAGTGACTGGAATCTGAAAGTGACTTCCTTTGAGACCTTGCCAGACATATAAAGAAGCATCTTCACCCTGCTGGGACTGTGAGCTCTCTGTGCTCCTGGGTGTAGCCACACCTTTGCTTTAATGGATTCACTCTCTGCTAGAAAACACATTCTCCATCCATTTGCTACTCTGGAATCGCACCTAAAAGTCACAATGACAATTGCTCTCCAGCCACGGAAGCAACCCCAGAAATAAGGTAAGAATTTAAGGATGTACATTAAACCCAGTGACTTTTGAGTGCAGACACCCCAAGAAGCTCTTACCACGACCCCCACAGACTCAATTTCCTTTTTTATTTTATTTTTTTGTTGTTGTTGTTATTGTTGTAGGCACAGTCCTGACTCCCTTGTACCTTAGAAAGACTCCTACCGTGAGAATAAATTGAATTATCATTTCACTTAGCATATTGAACACATTTGCAAGTGAATGGAATTATTACAAGACGGGTTCTTTTAAAAGTGTTTACATAGGGGTTAAGGATTTATGTTCCTATCTAAGCCGTTACACTTGATTATACCTGGACTCGAAGTATGTTTTCAATGTTATGCCTATTTTCACGTTCGCATGTAGGACACAAATGCCTTGGTCCTCTGCTTCTTCATCTGGCTGATGGTTGTTGCACTGAATAGTCTCAGAAATGCAAGTATGCCCGTGAAAGCAAGAGTATATACCTCTGTAGTACAGACCATGAAGTAAGGCAGCTTTTATTTGGAGATGGTGTGAACAGTGTAAGAGGCTGGAGCTCCCTCTTATGAATCCTGGTGAGGCAGAGAGCAGTTGCTGGCAACAACAGGCTCAGATGAGAGTCAATAAAGCCCAGAATATACATTGCCCATTTACATTTATTGCACATTAAGCCTCCTTGCATACAAAAGATAATGACAAATGCAAAGCCGGCATGCGGAACAGTGCGGGCTTATCACTGGAGAGTGGGCAAGGCGCCACCTCCCTGCACTAAACCAAGCAGGGAGCTCCATCCAGGCAGGGCTAGTGGAACTGCCCAGGGATGGGACACAGAGGCACAGGAATCAGCTGAAACTGGTGTTTTCCTAAACTAGGATGTGAACCCCACCATGGCTGGCAAACGTGGCTGTCTCGGGGAAATGAGGCAGCACCTGGGAAGAAAGTTCAAACTGCTGGTGTTACCCAAAGATGGAGGTGGTTCACACAGCTTAATTTACCATTTTATCTACAAACCACCTTCAGGCAAAAGTTCCAGCCCGGATCCAGAGTCTCCGATAGATGGAAATTTTCTTGAAAGCCAGAAAGCAGTAGCTTTCAACCTGTGGGTGGCAAGCCCTTTGGGGGGAAGGGATGTCGAATGACCCTTTCACGGGAGTTATACGTATCAGGTGTTTACCTTATGATTCATAACAGGAGCAAAACTACAGTTATGATGGAACAATGAAAATAATTGTACCGCTGGCAATTACATGCCCATCTCTGCTAAGGTGCCCCATCTGTGGTGAGTTCTTCAAATAGAGCCTTTCCCCGACACTTCTCCTTTCCCACAGAAAAAAAAACAACGCAGCTCTTAAGTAGATAGCTCACTGAGTGCTTAGAAGCTCTTTTGGAGGCGACTGTCTGGAGCACTCTCACCAAAATCCCAACACTAGCTGTCTGAGGGCATCCTCGGGGCAGAACAAACCTCGCAGGTGCTTGTGTGACTGCGGAGAGGTAGGTGGCAGAGTTCTCCTGTGCCTTCGATGCTACCTCAAGAGGCCACCTGCTGAAGCAGCTGGGACAAACCTGCTCCAGCCAGACTCTGCGGGCAGGCAGAAGGTTGACGACGATGAAAGAGCTCTCAGCCCAATCTCTCAGCCTCACTCTTTCAGCAGCTGTCCCCCGGAAAGACGCCTCTGCGGGTATTATCATGAGGAACCCTGTTAACTCATCCCTGATCACTCCAAACCTGTGATTCTACTTCCCTGTCCAACTGTCCCCTCCTGGGGACAGTGCCAGTCTAAGAGACTTTACTTAGACGTTTGTAAGCTTCGGCACAGCGGGGAACAGAGGCGCGCCTCCACAGCCCAGCTGAAGAGAACAAAAGCTTCCAGAGCCTACAAAGATAATGAGTCTCCACACCCCCACCTCTGGACCGGAGCCAACTCCCTTCCCTCCCTCCGACCAGTGGAAAACCACCTTAAACCGCACCCCCATACCACCTCAAGATCTTTATTTATTTATTTCCATACCAGGGGAGGGCGACACGGTGGCGTGGGGGCGGGGAGGGGGGTATGGAATGGCGTTTGTTTCCCTTGTTTTTCCAGAAGCTAAAAATGCTCTGGCAGCTAGGAATGAAAGTGTTTGTCTTAATTCTGCCCTCTCGGCATGAGCCCCTGCAGAAAATGGCTTGTGTTTCCTTCGCCTGCCGCCACTGCGGCTGCCGAGGCTGTTGTGGTGGCAAAGATAAACAGCCCATCAGCGCCGAGCTGAAAAAGAAATATCGGAAAGGGGATGGGAGTAGTTTAATTACTTTGAATGGCTTTTTGTGTTCTGTGTGATTGCTTCCTATGATACAGTAGTTTCTCATTCTCCATGCAAACTCTGTGTTTCTATTCATAAGAATAAGATTGAAACAGGAAATTGGCTTTCAAGAGCAAGAGAGAGAAAAGAGCGGACTGCGGTTGGCTGTTTCCTTTAGAAGAGAGAGAGCCACCAAAGGGTTCATTCGCCCATGGCTGGACTGAGAAAGGACCCTGGCGAGCTCAAGGAGATGGCCAGTTTCGTTGCCCCGCCCTGAGGTGCGGGAATGATGCATTGGCCATGGGAAAAGTGACATCTGGGGCAAGGACCGGCTCTCACAATTTAGAATAGCAACCAGAACAAGATTGAAAAAGATGGCCAAGCCAGGCCAGGATAGACTGGGGCCTCCCACTTCCTACTTGAAAAGGATGAATGTGCATGAGAGAGAGAGAGAGAGAGAGAGAGAGAGAGAGAGAGAGAGAGAGAGAGAATGTGAGAGTGTGCAGCACACACATGCAATTCTTTCAAGTTAATTGGCATAGGACAGATTATAGATTTGAGGGTCTAGACTAAACCCTCGGGCAACATTGTTCTGCCTCTCCATATTTTCTGTCTTTACCTTTCTGTAAATTAAGAACTTATGATTCATAGCACAGTAATAATATGCCTTAACTATGAAGACACATTGAGAAATATGCCATTAGGCAATTACATGACAGTGTGTACTTCAGAGTACAGTTAGGTATACACACACACACACACACACACACACACACACACAAAATGCCTGTGCTGTTACTAGACTCCCGTGATCCACCATATATGTGGTCCACTATTAACTAAAGCATCATTATACATCTATCTGTTAGATGGCAAAGTCATGTCTGCACATGACATACTATGAAGTCAGAAGTCACTAATTAAAACTTGAGTGATTTTTCTATACTAACAGTTTAACTCTGAGTCAAATCTATGTACATTTTCCATATTAATGAAATTGGCATATAAAATAAATATATTCTAAATACACTAAGGAGATGGCTTTAAGCACTGTGATAATTCCCTCTGCTATACAAGTAGCAAATGATTCTGTAAATTCTAGTGTTGATGAGCACAAAGGTCCCCAATGGAGGAGCTAGAGAAAAGACCCAAGGAGCTGAAGGGATTTACAGCCCCATAGGAGGAACAATACTATGAACCAACCAGTACCCCCCAGAGCTCCCAAGGCCTAAACCGCCAATCAAAGAAAACACATGGAGGGACCCATGGCTCCAGCTGCATATGTAGCAGAGGATGGCCTTGTTTGTCATCAATGGGAGGAGAGGCCCTTGGTCCTGTGAAGGCTTGATGCCTCAGTGTAGGGGAATGCCAGGACCAGGAAGCAGGAGTGGGTGGGTTAGAGAGCAGAGCGAGGTGGGAGGGGATAGGAGGCTTTTGGAGGGGAAACCAGGAAAGGGGAATAACATTTGAAATGTAAAGAAAATATCTAATTAAAAAAATAATAATAAAGCGGGGCTGGGACTTAGATAAGGACTTAAGTTTACAAGCCCTTTGTGAAAACCATGTGTCTATTGTGGGCAGGGGACTCCTAGACAAAGTAGGAGAAGGAATTCATGGTATCTCTTCCTCTGGGCTTACAAAGCAACAGAGGTAAGATTGTCTAGTCTTGGAAGCTTTCCTGAGCAGGCACCTCAAGCAGCTTATATGAAGGCAAGGCCTGTAACTATGTTCTGCAAACTGCAAAGTACCATACAGACGATGACTTGCACTATTGTTACAAGAAGATGCCCACAAGTGTGGATCTAAGATGCTTGGGGAATTAATTCTTTCAGGCTTTAAAAGTATGAAAGGAAGAAGAGCTCCAAACCCTTATACACTCTGCATGCAAAAGGAGTAAATGTTTCCTTCAAACTTGTGGTGATTTGAATATGCTTGGCCCAGGAATTGGTACTATTAGGAGGTGTGGCCTTGTTGGAGTAGGTGTGGCCTTGTTGGAGTGGGTGTGGCCTTGTTGGAGTAGGTGTGGCCTTATTGGAGGAAATGTGTCACTTTAGGGGTGGGCTTGGAGAGCTTCCTCCTAGCTGCCTGGATGGCAGTCTTCTCCAGTTTTCCTTTGGAACAAGATATAGAACTCTCAGCTCCTCCAGCCATACCTGCCTGGATGCTGCCATCTTTTCCACCATGATGATAATGGACTGAACCTCAGAACCAGTAAGCCAGACCCAATTAAATGTTGTCCTTCATAAGAGTTGCCTTGGTCCCTGGAAGGGATGGCAACCCCACTGGAAGATCAATAGCATCAACTAACCTGGACCCCCCAGAAGTTCCCAGAGACTGAGGTACCAACCAAAGAGCATACATGGGCCAGTCTTACCGAGACTTGATGCATGGGGTAGGGAGGAGGCCATCTCTCAGAGGTGAAGGGGAGGGAGGATGGGAGAGGAAATCTGGGAGCAGTATTTGGTATTTAAAAAAAAAAAAAAAAAAAAAAAAAAGAGTTGCTTTGGTCATGGTACCTCTTTACAGCATTGGACTCCCTAACTAAGACAAAACTCAAGATCTCAAACAGCACAAGCAAGTGGGAAAACATGCAAAGCCAACTAAAACAGGCAGAGAACTGAGAAAGCTCACCAGGGGAAATTTCTCTGGGGCAATGTAATGTCCAAGAAGAAATGTGCCAAAGAGGGCACGGCAAGAAGTACAAAGAGTGCAACCGAGAAAGGAGATTAAAAACTATAAAACAGACAAAATGAGGAAACATGAATCAGAAACTGCAGAAAACAGGAGGCAATTAAAAATAAATAAATAAAAGGTTACGGCACAGTAGCAGGGAAAACTTGCATTCCTTGGTCCCTCGGCCGTGTGCATTCTTGTTTGGGGACTCTCATATTGGCATAGCCAGGATGTTTCTGACTGGGCCCTGTATCTAGTCATATCATGATCATTCTTAACCCTACACATTCCTCCTCTAGGATATCAAAATGAGGGAACTGTAGCTGTGCCAATGTTTATATCACAATAAAGATAGGAAGGATCAGATGCAATTAACAAACAGTTGAACTTTAGGAAGATCTCCCCACAAAACGAGAACTTGTGAAATCCCAAATATTCTCTCTTTATGTAAGAATCTGGCATCCTGAGTAACTAGCTCCCTTGAGAGTGGAATAACCAATAGAAGTGCTTTCATTGAGGATGGAAGACCCAGACATAGTGATCTCAGACAAGAAAGTCCTGATGCAGGGCTGTCAAATAGGTTGAGGCAATTGAGCAAAGAGCAGAAGAGCCTGCTGGGAAATGTGAAAGTAACTGTTGGTATTTCATCTAGGCTCTGCCCCACAGTTACCTGGCAACAGCTAGTTGAGCCAGGTTCTCCTAGTTCCTCAGTAGTGCATCCTAGGTACCTGACAGGTGTAAGCTGAAACACCATCATCAGTATGGGTGATGCAGCAAGCAAAAAAAGCACTGTGCAAAACGCTGCTCTGCATCCTAATGGTACCCAGATGCCTGTGACTATGAGAATTTCTGAGATGAGCAGAGAAATGAGAGTTTCCAAATGAAACATCAGTAAGTCCGGGGAATATGTTATTCTGTGAGTCCAGTTCAAATCTGCATCCCTTTTTAGTTAGCAGCATGACCCTGACCGGCTTGCCTCGATGCTCCTTTGAGCCTCACTTCCTTCATTCTACATTAAGATTGACCTCTGATGGGCTGTTGTTTTATAACCACCCTCCCATTCCACTTTAAGCTATCCTGAGCTAGTTCAGCTTAGTTCAGGAAAAGGAACAAATAAATAAATAGCCTGGCTTTGTTCTGCTCATGTGACACCTTGAAGAGAATCGTTCACAGGATACCTAGATGTCTAAGGTCTGCAGGTATTGGATGTCTGAAATGTGAAGAGCGGACAGGGAGCAGCGTGTATAACCATAGCATCTCCAGTAATGGAGAACAGAGGCAGATTTATGTGCCAAAATTCAAAATACTGGTAGACATGGACACCGTAACTTTCTTGAGGAAGTTGTCACCCTAAAGGATAATAAATGCTCCAAACACATCACAGCAGCAGGTGGTACAGAGGGGGGATAAGTGTGTAAGTGGTTTCAGACCTGGTTTGGCATGAATTTCCATGTCATCAAAGCAGGAGAATATTGCAGAGGATTCAAATATTTAAGGTTGACATCTAGGAGAGCAACCAAGCCATCCCTCATCTTTGGGGCTTCTACTGAGTCAGGTTAGAGGGGGAAAAAGGTAGCTCAATAGTCTTTTCTGATGTTGGAACGTGTCTTTCTTTAATTAGAAATAGAGGAATGTGATATCAAGGAAGGCGTGGAGATGCTCTGTAAAGACTGTCAATGACAGAGTCGTGAAAGTTCTGGTGATAGGCAACTGGCCCAGTGTAATGTTTTGTTTATGCCTTTGGAGACGATGGACAAGTGGCAGGCTCTTTCCAGTTGCTTCCAAGAAAGGAGGCATCCCTAATGTAAGACTCTGATGAGCCTTAGCTACCAGAGATCCCCCCACACTCAGTGGACCACTCGGAGTCGGAGATCGATGTAAAAGCAAGAGGAGTTTATTGTCCCATCGCACTGGGTCCTCCTGCACACAAACGAGAGGCAACGACCCCGGGCAGCCCGATCGTTTGGCCAGTTTTTATACAGTCTTCAGGGTTGGAATAGAGTAGCAGCCACTAGGCACAATGTGATTGGCCGAACAGTGTGACTGTTAAACCAATTGGTCCTTAGAGAATGAAGTAGCAAGGGCTTCCTTATCTGTAGGTAGCCAACGGTCCGGTTTCCCCCCCTGTGGTCTTCCTGAGGAATGTAATCAGCCTCTCCCAGAGCGGAGGGGTGCCTACGTGCTCCATGACCCTCTCTCTTCCGGGAAGCGAGGGGCCTTCATGCTCTGGGGTCTGGTGGAACTTTCCAAAGGCCCTGAGCTGACCTCTTCACTATCAGTAGTGAGTTTTCATTTTAACTGCAGGGGGTGAATGTAGCCCAGTTCACCGCCTCCTCTGGTTTATGGATCGGCTCTCCCATCTTAACTGCTTCGACAGTCATCTTTCTGCATTTGCACTTTACACATAGCCCTTCTATGAGTCATACAAGACTGGGAAACAGACCACGAGCCTTAGCTTCTCAGATCAGCGGTATACTCTTAAGCTCATTATCTGTACAGTACATGTCCTTAGGCCAAGGCCCTTTAACGGGCATTGTGCCTAGGTAAGGATTTTTAGAAAGAGCTCTGCGAGCATGGCCTTTCTTCTCAGCCTGTCATTTCGTTATCTGCATTCTCTATTAGCTGTTTGGGATCATTAGGCAAAACCTAGCACTCGCTCGCTCGCTGCATACTGCTCCGTGTGTTTGCTCTAATAAGCTTTCGTAAATAAAACCTGAAGAGATGAAAAAGGCCGGTGTCTGATTACATGCAACCAATTTGGTCTCATTAGGTTCTTATAAGAAGAAAAAGTAAATACAATCTTTATAAATCATACGGCTATAACGGAGATGCCTGGCAAAATTCATTAGATGAGATAATAAGAGTGAGGACCGTTTAAACAGGCAGAACACTTGGTTTATGAAGCTGTTAAGTACTATTTCATCCATTATAAACTTTTACAAAACTCAAAGATGTAATCAGGCAAAGGAGATCACATATTCTTAATGGGTTCCCTAAGGTTTGGGCTTAATAATTTGCTATTAAAGCATTTGTGACACTTAAAGTATTAATTCATTTTCCCTAGATGTCCAAAGCCTAGAAAATGTTTGTTCAGCCTATTTTACAGAAACCACCACTGAGGCACAGGAAAAGAAAGTGATAAGCCAAAGAAAGGAGAGCAAGCCTGACAAGAACACAGGCATCGTGCCCTAAAGGTATCGCTTCTTGAGTCAATGTAAAGTCAGATTTTTTCATTTAAGGAGATAAACTAATGGAAAGTGTGGGAGAAAGCCGTTGCATTTCTTATTACTTTGCCCTAAGCATAATATCTAGTTTGATTCTTAGGTGTCGAGTAGGGCAAATGTGGCTCTGTCAGACTTGAATATTACTTCTTAACAGAAGCGTGTGTTCGAAGCTGAAAGAGAAAAAGGAGAGAACTCGGGGCATCAGCTCTGGCTCTAAGACTTTGAGGATGCTCTGACAACATTGTTGTCTTTCTAAGAACAGTGCTGTGAGGAGAAGGGGGGAGGGGGGAGGAGGAAAGGTAGTTTGCCTATCAAATCTCTGAGAAAAAACAGCTTGGGGGGGGGGCTCATTTGGGTTCCCTGTTTCAGAGGGTTTCACTGATGGTTGCCAAGCCTCGTGTGCTTGGACAGAACATCGAGTAAGAATGGGTGGCTTTACCTCAAAGGAAGCAGGAAGCAGGGAACCGGAAAGGACCAAGCATCCTACTTCCTCCGGGTGGACTCTATTCCCTGTGTTCCCACCACCTGCCAAGATAATACCGCCAGCCAGGGACAGCATATTCAAAGGACGACCCTGTAAGGGACATTTCATGTTCAAAACATAACAAGATGGAAGTTTTGAAAAGTGCTATCTAAACATTGCCTTTCTTGCTGTTGCTCATTATGTACCTATCTCCTGAACCTTCTACCACATTCGCAAAACACCTGACCTCTGGAAGTTTTCCCCAGCAGGTCAGGGGAATCGCCCGTCTCAGCACCGGGGAGACTGAGGCAGCTTTCTCCCTGAAATCCCGCCCTGGACTGTCTGCCACCTCTGATCACACGGACTCCTTTTAGTCCTGATTTTCATTGCCAACCATCCTGTCTTCCGGAGACAAGACACAGACTAGACATCCCTCCTTCCAGAATCACTGCTATCAACCTGTGAGTGGCAGCAACCATGTGGAAAGGGAAAGCAGGAAGGACTGAAGGAGGCAAGCAATCTCTCTCTCTCTCTCTCTCTCTCTCTCTCTCTCTCTCTCTCTCTCTCTCTCTCTCTCTCAGGCAGTGCAGCTTTCAACGGAATGAGCAGATCTTAGGCGTCCAAGAACTACTGGTATTAAATATTTAATAAACCGTATAGAGTTAAGTCATGAAGTCGGTAAGATGGCGTGGAAGGATGCTCTCGGGTAACGTGAACGGCGGGACTAGGACGTTTTGGTTTTTGTTTTTCAGGGTTTTGTTTTGTTTTTTTTGTTTTTGTTTTTTTTTTTCCTTTCCTCTCCCTTTCACCATTTTCCGTCTCAGGTATTTAGCCAGCCAAAGCACAGGACGTCTTAGCATAGATACAACACTGCCACCTAGAGGACAAACCTGGAAGGAATTGTCCTACAGCCCGCCAGCCTCCAGCACTGATTCCCACGCACGGCCTTAATGAAGCTTCCTGATGGGCACTTCAGGCCTGTTTCACCCTGCAAGGGGCACACAAGGCTTGGAGCAAGTGCTTGAACATCCTAGAATCTACGGCAGTCTTTACTAGCTTAGCTATCCATCCGCAGCAACCCTTAAGCCTAGCTTCAAAACAGAAAAGAACGGATCCTAGCTGGTAAGCCCCGAACTCCCCCCTCCTCATCTAAATGCAAATTTCCTTGAGTTTTTCCTTCCTGTATCCTATTCTTTGCATGTTAGGATAATTCATGTAAATCTTATGCATTTTGCTTAGAGGCACCTAATTAGACAGATTAGCTCACAGACTCAATAACCTTCTCTTTTATCCTTATGAAAAGAAGGTTTTGTCAATCAGGACTTCTCACCCTTAATAGGCATCAGGCACAGAGCACGTTTGTGCTCACAGGTCTCCGTGTGTACAGAGAACACAAACAACTGTTTTGTCATGTATATTGCTGGGTATTTGGATTCGAGTATACACATGCCTTCTGAAGTCCCACACTGGTGCTGCGAACCGGTGCCAAGTGTAGTTCACAAATGACCAACGAGGATGAACCTTTGATTGACATAAGAGATGAACAAAGAAATCAAAAGAGAGAGGTAAAAAAAAAACATATATTCCTCCCTTTGTTCTGAAAATGGATTTGGGTTCTCGTTAGCATGCTGCTACTGCGCTGTAGAAGAAGAGAAAACTTGCTTATAGGGGAAAGATAAACCAAAGATGTGCCGCTAACAAGCTCTCAAATTGACAAGAAACATTGTAGGTTGCCATGGCGAGAGATCTTTTCAAAGGCACCAGGGTCCTTATCCCCAGCCTCTGAAAATCCCTCAGGTGGGCCGGCCTAAGACGAAATTAGGCAAACAGGAGAACCCAGAGCAGCAACTGGCTGACTGGCTTGACTCTTGTCTTCCCTTCAAGAGCTCGCTGATACCCAAGAGCCATCCAGATGTGCATTTAGTCAAATTCTGGAGAAAGCACCCTGGGGCAGATGCCACTTTCTTCCAGGATGTAGTGGCCAGTAAAGCTCAGAGGTCACAACAAGGTGCAAACTCAGACACCTGCCTGGGAGTGACTGAAGCCAGTGAGACAGGACTGTCCTGAGGAGAGTCTCCAAAGAGAAGCCATTACTCAGCACAGCCAGTTGCTGCCTTCAGGAAACATGGGCTTGGTATTGTTATTTTTCTTTTGAAAGCAGCCAGAAATCTAGTATGGATGCGAAATCTCCTGATTCTTATGTTGGCAGCAACTGAGAGAGAGAGAGAGAGAGAGAGAGAGAGAGAGAGAGAGAGAGAGAGAGAGAGAGAGGAGCACTAGGGCAAA
>NC_034608.1:48247627-48273288 GCF_900095145.1 Mus pahari
AGAGGAAAGGAAAGGAAAGGAAAGGAAAGGAAAGGAAAGGAAAGGAAAGGAAAGGAAAGGAAAGGAAAGGAAAGGAAAGGAAAGGAAAGGAAAGGGAAAAGGAAAAGGAAAGACTTGTGCTGGACAAAATAAAACTTAGCCAAAAGCCTGATCTGACCTGGAAAAGCTAAGTACAACTTCTCATTGTTGAGCCTTGAAAAAAAAAAATCTATATTCAAACCACACCCAAGTCCAGCCCTCCACTGCCCACTTAGGACAAAAAGCTTCACACTTCCACGCTCGGTTTACCCGGTTTCACCTGTCTGAGTTGCTCTTTCCTCCGGCCTTTGCCTGTCAAAATCCAATATCGAGGGCCAACTCAAATGTCAATTTATTTTCGAGGTCTGCTGGAATCACTGCAGTCAACATTAATCACTGCAAGAGTGCTCTTTTTTTTAAATCTCTGTTCTCACACTCAGAAGTAAGCGCTGTTTATGTGTCCCAGTTATGAGCCCTCGGCAACTGGAAGGGGTCAAAATTCATCTTGTCTCTCAGTCCCATGCGGAGGACAGAGCTGATATTGATAGTTTGGTTTGAACTCATATTGAGAAGTCGCTAAGTAAGAAGCAATGCATGAAGTTTGTTGGTTAAACAACTCAGGGCACCTCACACACAATTAACTGAATCTGAGTCTTGCACCAAACATGCAGCTGACCAAACTATGGTGCCCAGCGATATCCAAAATGGTTCTACACAGAAATGAAACCAGCATGTATTCTCTGTCAGACTCCAGGGTTGCAGCAACTAGATAGAAAGCTAGATTATGATGATGTAGATGTTATCAAATGACTCCCTGAAGGAAAGGCTCTCACTCTTTCTCTCCCTCTCCCTCTCCCTCTCCCTCTCCTTCTCTCTGTCTCCCTCTCCCTCTCTCCCTCTCCCTCCCTCTCCCCCCTCCTTATTAAGGCTTCCTATGTATATGCTGCAGATTTGAACACAGGATTTATTTCAATAAAGTGTGTATGTTGCTTAGTTATCCACAAAGCAAGTCTACAATGAGTGCCTACTTTGTGTAAGGAACAGCAAATATCCTTTGGTAATTACAAGACGCACTTCCCTCAGGGAGTAACAGCATAGTTGGAAAATAATGTATTGACATGGAGAAGATGATCATCCATGGTACCATCCACCCATAGAAAAAATGCCAGAATGCGTTTATTGAGTTCTCGTTGAGTAGAATGTCTCTGGTTCTGCACCAGGGGTTTGAGGATAACGTGAACTATGTCCACCTGTGTGGAGAGCACATATTGCATGTGGCAATGCAAAATTTACTGAGGGCTGGGCACTCATTAAAATGAGAGCACGGGAGGCTGGAGAGATGGCTCTGCGGTTAAGAGTACTTGCTGCTCTTCCAAAGGACCCCAAGTTTCATTTCCAGCACCTACATCTGGTGGCTCACAGCAGCTTGTACTTTGAGTTACAGGGAGCAGAAGTCCTCTTCTGAACTATGAAGGTACTTGCACACACACAGTACACATACAGATTTGCAGGCACACAGAGGTGCATGCACACACCACACACACACACACACACACACACACACACACACACACACAAACACACTTAAAAATAAATAGAATCTCTTGAAAAGTGGAGCTTGGAGGATGAGGTCACAGGAAGATGGAACCTAACAAGTTGTAGATGAGAACTAATGGCGTTGCATTTCAACCTGAGGAGAGTTTCTATGGCAAAAGGAAAAGAGAAGGGGATTGTATTAACTGAAATCTTGCTTAAAGGAATATATACTAAAATGGTGCCTTGCTCCAGGACTGCAGTGGCCTTTCAGGGTTCTGGAGACCTAAACGTCCGCAGGGTCTCCACCTTAGGGTTACCCAGCTAAGAACTACAGTGATGCTTCACAGAGGTGGACCATCGTGGAAGAGGGAGCATCCCCTCTCACGTACCATGGAGATGCCCTGACTCTGGCCATTCGTAGGAAACAGGAATGCTACAAGAAAAAGACAGGCATGAGACCACATTCTGTTCTGTTTTATCACTGTAACGCTTCTTCTGTTCTGGTCCTACCAAGCCACTGCTCCATACAGAACTTCTCAGAGTACAGGATGATCTCCCCAGCTTACCTACAAACTTCGCAGCCCTGGTGTGAAGCTTACTTGTGATAAGTCAGGAGAAGTTATCAGCCATAACTACTGTCCATCCTTTCTGCGACCCCACTGGAATTTGGTCAGATGATGAGGGGCCCAGACAAAGGGATGCACTGGATGCAGAATGAACCGTTCCCATCTAGGTAAGAGAGTCGACGTGATGGAACCATCATGAGGTCTTCTGTCCAGGGAGGAAACCCTTGCATGTGTACTGTACACAGCTTATATGGAGAAAACTTAGGGAATTATTTTTTTTTCATGAAAGAAAAAAAGTAAGATTTGGAAAAAGCCTACAACAGGGCAGGAAGTTAAGATCAGGAGTTGCATCCGAAAGAGTGGATAAAAGAATCCAACATAATAGACCCCCACTGCTCTACTCCATGCCCTGCCCTTCACTTTATTCTTTAAAAAATGCCAGCAAGACCAGAAATGGAAGAAAAATAACCAACCCAAAAGTGTAAGCGTCAATCTGAACAGATGTCAGAGTGAAACAAAGAATTTATATGATTAGCTGAAATTCCACAGAGATGTAGAAATATCTCAGCAAAATGAGAGCAAGCAGAGACCTGGCTCCTCACGACGCCTCGTGTGTTGCTTGGTCCTTTTGATATCTATTTTACATTCCGCAGCAAAAAAAAAAAAAAAATTGTCATATCTGATGTGTTTTGCCAAGTCTTTTATTTGGGAAGCTTCCTGATTTCAATATTTTTAGCTGCCGTGGTTTTTTAATCACGAGGGTATTGTTTTGAAAGCAATTATTTGATGCACATTCAAGCATCAAAGCAAAACTAAAGACCCATCCAGACTCATGTGAGATCATCCTATAAGTGAGGGCGCTGTGGGAAAGGAAAGGACAGAATGCTGACCTTAAAGACCTGGCTCTGAAGGAATCTCAAATTTCCATTATGGAGGCATGGGTAATTGGTGGCCTTTGCCGAAGTCAGTCGGTGCTGTTGATTGAAGAAGGCAAATTACAACGTCATCCGTGTTCATCAGGAAGTAAGGCCCCTGTGCTTGTTCCACCCTGAAGCTTAACCTCTTTGCAATCAGCCAGCTTTCTGAGTAGCCAGTGATTTGATAAGAGGAACAGGAATCAGTAGCCTTTTAGGAAGAAATATGTCTCCTCCCGCTACTGTTTCTCTAAGGATATAGTGCCACCCCTAGTGTGGGGTATAGTACCTTTAGATTAGCACCTGGAAGGAAAAATAATTGAAATGACAGGACGATAAAACTGAGAAGACCTACCGGCATCTTTCCTCAGCATCTTCTCTAGAGATGGGAAGGTGCATCTGGGGGTAAAGGCTGATGCTTCTTGGGTTGTTCCCAAACCCCACGAAGCCTTGTCTCTGAAATACTGTGATGAAAGGCAGACTTGAGCTCTTTGTGGCTGACAGACACAAACACAACTGTCAAGACCTAGAGAATAGGTCCCTTGAGACTTGATTCCAAGAACACCTGGGTTGGGCCAAGCCACCTGCAAACACTGGCTTGCTTCTTTGCCAAAAGTACTTCATTCCTCATATACTTTAGCCTGATCCAATTGTTCGGGGTGGAAACGTGTAGTAACAACCAACACAGTCATTTTCGCAGCAAAGCAATTATGGGCCCAAGGAACAAGGCAAAGTCTCTTTTCCAATTGTTTGTGGGAGTGTGTTCATTCTGAGCCATTACCACGTGTGTCTGTCAGAGGGAGTCTCCGCAGCAGGGTGTAATGAGGTATATTAACTTTCTCTTTGCAACTGAGCATCTCTGGCCTGGCTCCAGAACAGAGCTAAGACTGTGTGCTCCAGGAGTAGCTTCAAATCTCTCTCTCTCTCTCTCTCTCTCTCTTCTCTCTCTCTCTCTCTCTCTCTCTCTCTCTCTCTCTCTCTCTCTCTCTCTCTCTGAATAGTCCAGGCTGCAGTTATTGGGGGAGATTCGTTGATGACTGTTGCACGGAAACCCTGCAGGGAGCATAAGGCAGAGACATCTATGGTCCAGCCCAGTACTTCACTCTTCCTTCTTGACAGTCAACCTCTGATGCTGACACTGCTCTTTCCATCTGTCATCCTTCTGCTCAAGTTTTCCTTATGGCTCCCATCACTATCATAACAATATCCCACCCCACCCCACCCCACCCCACCCAAAGCCTGATTTACAAGATCTAAGAAAAGTAGGCCACTAGCACACATCTCAAGCCAGATGAGAGTGCCATGAGTCAGTGTCCCCACCCCACACTAGATGCCCTGCTCTGTCTGACCCTCCGGAGTCACACTCTCCAATGTTCTCATTCTGGGAGCCCAACTCTATGATGACTGTCACTTTTCAAGGATCCTGACTTCCTGGTTTGGTGAGGCTCATAATAAAAGAGGCAGAGCAAGGCAGGCAATCACAAGGATGGGGAATAACTTGACCATTTGCTGTCTTGGCTCCTACTCTCTCAGGTTTCTTTAGAGTAGCCATCACCTGAAATGCCCTCCTCTGTAGAATGCAGCTTTGTCTACACTGAGATCACTAAATGGACACACAGCTCTATACAGTCCTGTGGAACTGAAAATAATTTCTTTTTTCCTACCCTCACCAGTAGGCTACTGTACTCTAATCAACAAGCATCCTTCTCTTATCTGCAAGGGCAGTAGTCCTGTTGACTGTTAAGGCCACAATTGGGATGCCTTGTACCCTACTCTCCATCCCTTCCAGATGAGAAAGCTCAAAAGCTCAAGAGGTTAAACTTCTGATTATCCGAACATGTACAAGATACCAAGTAGCAGAGCTGGGATTAGTATCCAACAACTCCCACGCCAGACAATTCTTTAGTAGCCTCTGACCTGCTCCACCTTGTTGTCTTGCCATGCTGGCATGATATTTATACTTCTCTGCTCTCATAAAAACCCAAGCCGTGTTGTATAATCAGAGCCAAGCCTCCCACCCTCCGTGAGATCTCCAGCTCCAAAATGTGGCGTCTGTGCAGTCTTCCTCGTATGCAGACCAAATACTGCTTCCGTCTGTTTCTTTTTTTAAGTATTCTTGGGCATTTTCTTGTTTCACTAATGAGAGGAAGAAACCTCCAGATGGATAGAAATTATGACCCATACATTTACATTCTCCTTAGCCTTAGCCTGTAATAGATAGGGCGTCCTGTACTAGTGACTAAACAAATGATTGAGAAGAACTTTTGTGTTCTCTCTAAAGAGACATGTTCCTGCTTTATAAACTGAGCAATGAGGTAGGATGGTAGAGGGTGATAAACTCTAAACAAGTTAATTCACCTGGGGAGGGGAGAGCCACATTTCCATTCTTAGCAAAGCTTCCTCAAGGTTACTGTAGAAGCCTCGCAGTATGTCAGCTGCTAAAACATCAGTAGTTCAACAACTACAGACAAATGTTCTGGAACTACATTGCTTAGGTTCACATCTTAGTTCTGTTCCTGTTCTTCTCAGAAAACTTCTCCATACAACATCTCAGTTCTGCTGTCCATAAGATGGAGATGATGGTTGTACATACCGTGTATAGTGAAGATTAATTAAATCAATGTATATAAGAGCCTAGAACCGAGAGGGATAGATGGATGGTTGGTAGATAGAGGATAGATGTCTTAGGGTTTCCATTGCTATGAACAGATGCCATGACCAAAGCAACTCTTACAAAGAACAATGATGCCATGACCAAAGCAACTCTTACAAAGAACAACGTTTAATTGGCTTATGGTCTTAGTGCTTCGGTCCATTATCATCATGACAGGAAGCACAGTAGTATCTGAAGGCAGACATAGTGCTGGAGGAATCAAGGGTTCTACATCTTGATCCAAGGCAGCCAGGAGAAGACTATCTTCCTATAGGCAGCTAGGAGGAAGCTTGGAGGTGAGTGGAACTTGAGCATAGGACTTCAAAGCCCACCCACACAGTGACACACTTCCTCCAGCAAGGCCACACCTCCTAATAGTGTCATTCCCTATGGGCCAAGCATTCAAACAGATGAGTCTGGGGGGAAGGTGCCAAACCTATTCAAACCACCATAATAGATAATTTAATAAGTATTAGTGATTACAGCTGAATTAGTAACAGTCACGCCTCTGTTAAAACTTTTCAAGAAGCCTAGAAGTTTTCAGAAAAATGCAAATTATGCTCTTTCTGGTGCTCATCTATGAGCACCCTACCTTAGGAAATAGAAGTTCTACAGAATTAACCCTATCCTGGGGGAAGGGGTGGTTTGATGGTGAAGGATTTTCCTACACAAAGACCCAAGAAGCCATTTGTAGTGTGGTGGTAATGAGTCCTCAATGGCTGGGAAGAGAGGTAAGTGAGCTTCCAGCTGGCACCCACAGTGAGGCCCACTGTGGAATGAGCAGTGCAAGACGCACTGCAATTTACCACCTCTCTGAGGAGACCCAGCACATCACCAGAGCCAGAGCCCCAACACCCTACTGTGGGCCCACAGCGATGACATTCAAAGTCCCAGATGCAGCCATGTTCTCTGAGAACTGGATAAAAAAATCTCCAGAGAGGGAAATAAGTGAGTTTCCATGATAGTAGTAATAGTAATAATAATAATAATAATACCCTACAACAACACTGGGGACATGGCAAATTCATTTCTGAAACCACCTGCCTCTCGTTCGGTCTTGCGTTAGCACCTGCCATTCACTGCTTACGTGCTGAAATGCTGGAGAAACCACGAGAGCACCATGTCAGCGGAACAAATAAAGAGCCTCCGTTCCTTGATGGGCCTCTTTCTCCTTCATAATCTTACCTTTTTATTACCTATATTAAGCATGGTGTACACCGAGGGCCTAAGAAAGGAAAGAAGAAACGATTTGAGTGTCGAGTTTGCAGCTGCTTCCCCCCTAGAGAACTGAGCCTACCCACGTAGTTTATTACCTTTTCAGCCCTCCTGAACACAGCTTAAAGCCATATAATATCTTTTGGTGGGTTAAATGAGTAACAGCTCTCGCTAGTCTGTCAGTCAATTCTATCCCCCTGGTGAATAAAGGAAGTTAGCATCTTACCTTTCTGATGGCTAAGTAAAGTGAGTTTTTCTTCTGCTCTCTGCCAGGAATTTTTTTTTTGGCGGGGGGGGGGGGTCCTGTAGTCCTCATGGCACCTGTCAGGTGAGATACTCACATGGGAAAAGCTCTATGTGCATTGCCGATACAGAACTAGCTATGTTAAGGCTACTAATAGAGAAATCGTCATGACACTAATGTGTTACCCACACCTGACTTTCAACCAAGGCAAACCCAGTACATTTCATTGCAATGACCAAGAAAGAATCCATTCAAGATAATGAAGCAGCAACAAAAGAAAATAGAGCCATAGCAAGATGCAGTGGTCAGTTTCTCATTGTTGCCATGAAAGGTCTGAGGCAGTTAACTTTATAACGAAAAAAAAAAAGGTTTCTTGAGCTCACAGTTCTAGCAGACAATATCAACATCATCTTGCCTTTTGTGAGGGATTTATAGCTGTAGTAGGATCACGCTCAAAGAAGAGCCAAACACATTACCAAACAGGAACGCACAATAGCTCAGATCCCATAGTCACTTCCGAGGTCACAAGCTCACTTAATGTAAGGATGTCCCCACCACTTTTCATGGGGACCAAGGTTTTGATGATTAAACCTTTGGAAAACAAACTAAATCTAAACCGCAGCACAAACAAAATATTCACCTCCTTTTTCAGGGGTAGCCACTCTGCCCCAGTATGAAAACATATAGAGCTATTTTCAAGTGAGGGGGTTTGGTTTGCTTTGGTTTGGTTTGGTTTTTCAAGACAGGGTCTCTATGTACTCTTGGCTTTTGGAACTCACTCTGTAGACCAAGCTGGCCTTGAACTCAGAGACCCACCTGCCTCTGCCTTCCAAGTGCTGGAATTAAAGGCATGTGCCATCACTGCCCAGCCTTCAAGAGAGTTTTTATCAGGAAATATTTGTTATACTATCATTAACTATATGTGTTCAGCTAGGTTCTTGAAAGAAGGAATAAAAAGATAAGGCTGCATCCTGCCCATCATGACTCTTGGGCACTAAGGACTTGAATGGGGTCCACGCAGACCACCCCACTGATACTCAACTTCCCACTCAGCCCTCCTGCCTCCCTCTCCCCTGTACCTAGTTCTTTCTTTTTTCCAGTGGCAGTACCTTCTGTAACAAACCACATTCCCATGCTCACTGTGCTCATTAGGGTCTGCCTGCATATATGCTCTCTGCCTCCGTGTGCCAGTCACTTTCCTAGCCCTGTGCAGAAGGACCTGCAGGAAGAAGAATGTGTCCCAGATCAATGCAGTCCACGGTCATGCCTCTTGGTTGCTTCCAGCCCCATACCAGTGCAGGGACTTTATGACAGAGGGGAATAGCAAAGGAATTCTACTCACTTCGTGGCTGCTGAGAAGCATAAAGGGAAAGATCCAATAGCAAGACGTTAAGATGGGAAGCCCTCCTTCGTAAGAGTTCATTCAATATGGATATGTCAACAGATTAAGCTACGAATGAAGACCATGCCCAAATGATGTCTTCAATTCCCAGATGTACCACTAGCTGGGACCAAACCTTTTTACTACCTGAGCTTTTTGATGGGAAATGTACCATGTCCAGACCATAACATCCAGGAGAGAACACTAAATTCTTTTGCCTGGTGTATTTCAAGTGTCCAGTATATCATACACATTCAAAAACTGTCACTAGAGGCAGGGAGATGACTCATTTGCTAAAAGTGTTAAGTGACACTAGCATAAGGACCCGAGATCAAATCCCCTGAATCCATATGAAAAGATGGGCCCAGTAGGACTTGCTTGTAACCCAAACATTGGCAGAGGGGGGCAGAGACAGAAACTCATTCGCTGTCTAGCCTAGCCGAATCAATAAGCTTGAGGTTCAGTGACAGACCCTGTCTGAGAAAATGAAGATGAGTAGTGAACATGGTAGTAAGATCCTGCTACTAAGTCATCATACACGTGGACATGAAGAGATGAGCTTGTATTGGTCTCGAACTGTCCTCTCTTTTGGCTAGCGTTCACGGTACCAGAAGGTGCTATATATTCTACTGTGGAAGAAAAGTCACCCACAGTCTTAACCAGCTGTGAACTCTCCAGGCTACAGTAATGACTGGACTGGCAAGACATGCCCATTGGTGTTATTCTGACATGAATGTCATGGGAGTCACAACTGCTTTCTGCTCTGCTTCACCAGTGACCTTGGGATAGGAATATCCCCTTGGTGACAAATTCTTAAATACCCACTCAAAACTTGAAACAGATAATTAGCTAGTCATAGCTTTGATAAATAATCTGAAGTCCCTGATATGAAAATAAATACCCACCCACCCCCAAATTGCTGCATCAGTCTTTGCTGATTAATTGATGTATCCTTATGGACTTCTTTTTCTTTGGTATTGGACTACTCCCAAGATGATGCCACAGAAAACTAGAGCCCTGACAGCCAATGCCCTTACTCTCTAACATCTCAAGGCATCAAGCCCACCATCTCCACCCCTAAATTATTAGCCCCCCCCCCAAAAAAAGAAAAGAAAGAAAGAAAGAAAGAAAGAAAGAAAGAAAGAAAGAAAGAAAATAAAAATAAAACAACTGGTCTGAAACCCTGGATGCTCATGTGAACAAGTCACAACTAGCAGGCAGCATAATAAAACCCCGCAGACCCCGGTGCCCCAGCTGATTCAAGGCACTGACTTAGGATACATAAATAAGTCCATCTGAGATCAGCTGAGCTCACGCCAGAATGACCAAATATGCTAATATAACCCACCGTGCTCTTAGGTCCTGAAGCCATGAAGGCACACCTTCTCTACACATATAGCTTTCTATGTGCAAAAGAGAAATCATATGAGAACTTTAATCATAGGAGAAATTTAATTCTCTTTATTGAAAAAGGTACACTTAAGGTCAACTATATTTGCTCCATGGCCCATCAGTATTAATAGTCTCAAACCCCTTGGGTTTGATCTTACTTGTTGGAAGTATAAAATATTGTAATGCTCTCTGCTAAAGCAGACCCAACCTTCTTCTTCCATTGTTTACCTCCTGACTTCTTTTTATATATGTGTGTATATGTATGTGTGCATATATACTCATATGTGTGTATAGGTGTATATGTATATAACAATATATATGATGTATATGTCTTAGCTTTTCCCATAAAATAAACGAAGCAAACTGGTCTTAAAACAACAGCCAGACATTCAGGTTCCTATTCTGAAAGTTAACGGTTTGAGCTTGTTCTATTTGGCCATTCTGGCGTGAGCTCAGCGGATCTCCAATGGACTTATTTATGTACCTGAAGTCAGTGCCTTGACTTCTGCTGTTAGCCGGCTGCCAGCTGGGGCACTAGGGGCTGCGGGGTTTTATTATGCTGTCAGCTAGTTGTGACTTGGTCACATGAGCATCCGGGGTTTCTTTCATTGTTAAGCCCTTTTCAAGATGGAACAATTTCATGAAGTGTTCATGGGACAAAGAAAGTCACAAATGAAGCTCCACTGTAGAGAAACACTATATATATATATATATATATATATATATATATAATAAAAATAAAAAAAAATAAAAATAAAACTGCCTATTTCAAGGGCATGAGTGAAAACAGGGAAAGAATTTGTGTCTTTTATTTTTGTTTTTAAGTTTCAATCAGGGAGGGATTGTGAGATGTGTATAGGCTGACACAAAGAGCCAGTTAACAGTCACCAAATCATCTAGTCAAATTGGATCTCTTTAAGAGAATACTTCCTTATGGGACCTGATACATTCATTTATTTTTCAACATATCGTCTGACCACCTACTGTGCACTCAGCATGATACAAGGTACCTGTGACATAACCAAAACGAGCTATGTCCTGGTTCGGGCCAATCTTAGAATCTAGGACACTGAGCGAGTAAATGTGTACTAGACCAGACTTGGAAGTGGCCCCAAAGAAAATTAAATGTGGGCAAGTGCTGAGAGTAACAAGAGTGGGGGTTTAATCCTGTTAGAGATGGGCCAGAGAAGGCTGATATCCTGACAGAATAAGGCAGTGAAGGGAGAATCCATAAGAATGGGTCGTGAGGGCCTCCAAGGCACAGGAAAGGGTTAAATACAAAGCTTTTGTGAATCCTGGCAGCCTCAGTTCTTAGAAGAGAGACTAAGGCCACTAGAACAGAAGGAGGAGGGAAGGAGTATGGGAGGGAGGAGGGAGGGAAGCATGATCAAGCAGTGAGAGAAATGGGAACAAACTGTATTGGCAATGATAAACTGTGTAAGAAGCATGGATTGTTGTTGTGAGTGAAAACGGATTCCTTGCCTGGTTGGGGACCAAGATGCAGCACAGCCTGACCTGCATCCACAGAGCATCATTCTGCTCATGCTGGGCACAAGCTGCTCCAAGAGGATGGGGAAGAAGTGGGATCCACTCTTGGGCAAGCTCCAGTCATCCTGTTCTCCTCGGCTCCCAGCCTCAGCATCTCTGCTGATCAATGAGCTATTTGGCTCCAGTTTGGGGCCCATAGGTGAGATTACAGCTGGATTTGACAAGAGGGCATATGGAGCAAGTGTGTAAAGCCTTTACTTATCAAGGGGCGCATGTGCATCTTTATACCATCTGTAGAACTCAAGGAGAACAGAAAGAAAAAATGAGAAACGAAGCTCTCAAGAACAGCAGTTCTCTATTTCTAATCTGAATGATTTCTTTTTATGTTTTCTAATATGTATTTTCTAATTATTTTTTTTATTTTGGAGATTGAAATAAAATTACATCATTTTCTTCCTTCTATTTTCCAAAAAAAAAAAAAGAAAACTTCATCCTTTCTTAATCATAAATATCCTAATTATTAGCATACATTAATGGTAGAGGCTAGTAGGTTTGTGCTAACAGTTTATTACATGCATTTAAGTGATCTCCTCATCTTCACCTTGCTGTCCCTTCCTGTTCTACTCTCCTTTCCCCCTCCAACTAACCCCCTCCTTACTCTTTTGTCTAACTTCTATTTTCAGATCATCTTTTCTTTCCCTTTCCCCTTCTTTCATTTTCTTTTTGTTTTTACACTTGAGAGCACATATGTGGTGTAGGCTTCTACACATCTGCTTTGTTTTGCTTTTAACATCACATCCTTCTGTAACATTCATTTTTCTGCAGATAGCATAATTTCATATTTCCTTCTGGCTGAGCAGTACTCTGTTATTTCAGATATAAAAGTTTGCTCATTCATTGTCTGACTAGGTTACATCTACATCTTAGCAAAGTGAATGGTGCTACAATAAGCATACATACACAGGTATGTGTTTATATGCTGACTCTCCTATATGATGACCTCAGTTCCTCTAAATGGTATTAGATTAGCTGGATCATTGGATCATTGGCCCTCCTTCTCTCTCTCTCTCTCTCTCTCTCTCTCTCTCTCTCTCTCTCTCTCTCTCTTTCTTTCTTTCTTTTTCTTTCTTTCTTTCTTTCAGAGAATCCACACTGCTATACTTGGTGGCTATATCAACACAAAATTTTACCAACAATATATGATGGCAATCATAATGACAGGGTTTCCGATTCTCAGAACTCTGCTTTCAGCAATACTAAGCTTGACCAGAATGGGAAGCACTTCCTACGTCAGAAAGAACTTCAGACAAAGTGTCTGTGAAGGGTGGAGCCTGTTGAAAGAACTGAGGTGTCTGTGAAGTTGGAGTCAGTGTTCTGTGGGAGACAAAAGGCCACCTGAGTTCCCCCAAGCTTCAGTCTAGGAGGAATGGACAAGATCCTGACAGCGTCGTGTTTCCTCCTAGGCCTTCACCTAGCTGGGGTGAGTGGCCAGCAGAAGGAGAACCTGACCAGCAGGAGGTGAGACAAAGTCCCCAATCTCTGACAGTCTGGGAAGGAGAAACCGCAATTCTGAACTGCAGTTATGAGGACAGTGCTTTTGACTACTTCCCATGGTACCAGCAGTTCCCTGGGGAAGGCCCTGCACTCCTGATAGCCATACGTTCAGTGTCCAATAAAAAGGAAGATGGACGATTCACAATCTTCTTGAATAAAAGGGAGAAAAATCTCTCCTTGCACATCAAAAAAAAAAAAAAAAAAGAACAGCAGTTCTCAACTTGTGGGTCATGACCCACTTAGGGATTGAACAACCTTTTCATAAGGGTCACCTAAAACCATCAGAAAACGCAGATGTTTACATTATGATTCATACCAGCAGCAAATTTGCCATTATGAAGTATCGGTGAAAACAGTTTTGTGGCTGGGGGGTCGCCACGACATGAGGAACTGTATTAAAGGGATCGTGGCATTTGGAAGGTTGAGAACTGCTGCTCTGGAGTCCTACTGTCTGGCCACTGTAGAACCAGCAGCTTCCTTCCTTTACTGAGTGCTCCATGGAAACCATAGCACAGGAAGATCTCCCAGGAGAACAGTGGGATTGCAAAGGACTTGCCATCCTGTGAGCAGATGACTGAGCAAGGTGGAGCAGATTGGCTGACACGAAGCTCAGGGCAGAGCCAGGTCCAAACTTCCCAGGATCAGGAGCCCAAGTGGACCAAGGAGAGGACTAACCAGGGGTGGAGTTAATCTTTCCAGTGAAAGTTTATGCCTATGGTCTGCTCTCTGCTTGGGATCCCCAACTGCACCAAAAATAGTATGTTAGCAGCCCGGACTCTGTACTTCAAACCTCCTTCCTTCTGTCTCCTTCTTTAGCAGAGGCTGAACCCAAGCAGAACCCAACAGCATCCTGTGGGTTTCAGTTTCTTACAGTGTGGGTCTGAACAAATGTGCTCTCTCCTTTCCCAGAGCCTCCGGTCTACATTCTCCTTCCCACTACCTGCACTTCTACCAAAGGCCTTGACGTCCAGGTGTGTTTTCCAAATGGGTGGAAGAAATTGCTTTAACAAGAGAAACAGCGGGAGGCTACAAGTACCAAACCCACCTTTTCCATACCTCTCTTCAACAGTACTGGAGCTGCTGCTGAGATGAGCAACCCCACAAAGGCCAGTGTGCTACAAACCCTTGGCCACCAACAATGGGCATCGTTGGAAGGCAAGGAACTTTTAAGAAACCTAGGACTGGGCTGGAGAGATGGCTCAGCGGTTAACAGCACTGATTGTTCTTCCAGAGGTCCTGAGATCAATTCCTAGTAACCACCTGGTGGCTCACAACCATCTGTAATGGGATCTGATCCCCTCTCCTAGTATGTCTGAAGAGAGCAACAGTGAACTCATATACAATAAAATAAATTTTTTTAAAAAAATCTAGTGACAGGCCACAAGAGATACCTTCTTTTTGCCTGCCTTCATTTTGCAGGATATAAGGAGATAGGCCACACCCCTCCTGAGGATCCCTACCATGGTATGCCTTGAAGCCTCAGGACCAAAGCAACAGGACCAGCCAGACATATACTGATGCTTCTGGGACTCTGACTCAATATAAGTATGTCTTTTTCAGTTGCTTTATCTCAGGTGTTAGCTGCTACAACAAAGGGCTGGTTAAGATGCATCGTTGTCCCCAAGCAGAAATGACACAGATATCAAACTCCCTAAGTGATCAAATCTTTTATATAAATGGTGTAGTATTTGGATGTAGCATCCACATATCCTCTGGCATATTCTACATTAGCCTAGATTACTTCTGGTACCTAACCTAAATGCCCTGTGACATGTTCATTACATTGTTTTCTTTTGTCATATTGTATTCTTCAGGAAGGGATGACAAGAAAGGGTCTGCTGAAGTTCAGTAGAGATGTCAGGGATGCTCCCTGAAGATTTACATTCTACTGTTGAATTCCTGGATTAATACGTGGAGGCAGAACCCATGGATTTAGAGGGCCCCCTCTACTAGTTTAGTAAACTGAGCCTGGGAGTCGGGGCCCCTTGATCCCTGCCATGCTGTTTCCAGCCATGCAACATTGAAAAGATTATTCACCAGCCTCCAGCTGCAGCGTTACAGTCCTCAAATGGCAATTGTAACATTTGTCTCACAGTGTTTGTGTGGATGAAATGAGAAATTACATACAAAGTGCTTTTGGCATAGTGTTTGACATAAGAAACGGGAGATAATATTATTACAATTAACATTATTTCATTAAGGAGGGAGGCTGGCACCCAGCTGCATCTATACAGAATGCCAAGCAGTGAGTGGTCCCACAGCCTGAGAACACTGAGAGGCAGGTGCAAAGCCAGAGTGGGCCAATTGGCAGGGGCTCAGGGAGAGATGCTGGCCTCCTTGCAAGCTTCATTTGAAAATAATGGAAAAGCACATTTGGTGGTGTGGTAGCAAATGCAATTCCCATAACCAGAAACTGCCCTTGGTTTCTCCACAGACACCCACTCACCAGTAATGAGGACCAGAAGAGGAGGCTCTAGAAACTTCTACAAGGGTTTCACTGCAGCAACCAAAGTCTTGTCCCCCTCCCATTTCCACTCTCCACCAGATGGGTGGAAATGTCACTACTCATTAAAGCAAATGTCAAAGATCCCTTTTAAATAGGGCTTACAAATGGTCCTCTCCACGATTTGACTCTAATGGTCAAATTAGAGAGTTTGAAGCTTAAAGGAAAGTTGTGAAAGGTCAGGAAAAGTCAAGAAGCCCTGATACTGAAGTTGGAGACACTTGCACTCTTGGGATGTCTATCTTTGACCATCATTCACACTGTTGGAGAGGACTCTATAAACAGATATCAGAGAATGGATCCACAGTCCACAATGACATCGATATCCTAGAAAGATTTTGGGCTCAAGCTTTTTTAATCTTCAAAAGAGTATGCTACAAATGCAGCTCGATGGTTGAGTTCTTGCCTGGCATAAACAAGGTACCTGAGGAAAAACTCCACAACCACATGAAAGAAAGAAGGGAGGAGGGAGGGAGGGAGGGAAGGAGGGAGGGAGGAAGGAAGGAAGGAAGGAAGGAAGGAAGGAAGGAAGGAAGGNAGGAAGGAAGGAAGGAAGGAAGGAAGGAAGGAAGGAAGGAAGGAAGGAAGGAAGGAAGGAAGGAAGAAAATAGAGAGGGAGGGTGAGGAGAAAGACAAGACAAGACATTCTCTTGGTCAATATTTCTTAAGTTAGACTTCCTGACACTCCAGAATCATATGAAGAACTAAATGATAGACCTGTAGAGACCTCTGGAACCCAGACGGTGATGGGCATTCACGAGTAGTCCCTATTTGTGAGGGTCTTTTTACAGGAGAACCAGTAGTCTAGGAGATTTCTGCGACACACACCTGCCAGAGAGCCCTGCCGCCCATGAGGAGGAAGTTGTTGTGGATTTGTTCCTTCTTTGGGAGCCTTCACCATCTGAAAGAGGTTCCCTTGAGTCAGCAAAAGTAGGAATAAGAAGAAAGCTAAATGGATCGGGGCACCCTTGACCAGCAGCCCTTTATTCACCCTGCAGTTCTCTTCAGCCAGCACCTCCCTGGGCTAAATGTGTAGCCCATGAACGATAACCAGCTTTGGCAGTCACTATTATCACAGAACTCAAGTCCTGCTCTTAGTAAACAAGAAGTGGGGAAGGAACAAATATTTGAATGTCTGGTCCCCTGAGGACTGAGAGGTGTAGCCTTGTTGGGGGGAGGAGTGTCTATGGGGGTGTGGTGTGAGGTTTTGAAATCCCATACTGTCCCCAGTTAGCTCTCTCTGCCTCCTACCTAGGGTTAAAGATGTAAGCCTACTTGCTGCCAACATGGCGGCCATGGACTCTAACCCTTTGTAACAGTGAGCCCCAGGTTCCATGTTTTCCTTTAAAGCCTTGATCGCAGTGTTTTGTCACAGCAAGAGAAAAGTAATAAGACACCCCATCAGACTACCTCTCCTCACACTGGGCTTTACCACCTAAAGGCAGACCCATCACCTGGCGGCACTACTAGGAGGGCAGTGAGCATACCTCTAAGCATTTGCTCTTTGAGGGACATCAGATCCAAGCCAACTAGTTAAGTGATGAAATCTGGACTTGAGCCCAGGTAATAAGATGCCAGGGTGGGATTTCGTGTTCCAAATTTGGCTTAGTTTCCAGGGAGTTGGGGGGAAAACTTTTAAAGAGCCCCCAACCCCTATATGCTATTTGTGTTATACTACAAGTTGAACGATCATGAACCTCCATGACTGTTCCTTGTCTTAAAAGTCAACTAAATGGAACAGAGCCAGGCTAGTGAAGTATTATCTAGGGTAGCAATCCCAAAAGACACGGATGGCTTCTGGTTGCTAGGCTGGTTGAAAACCAAAGGCATGGAGAAGGTCTGAGCTCTCAAGACAGGCCCATAGCAGAGCTGTCTGTAAAACGCAATGATGGGGGAAACTCATGTAGATTAGTTCCAACAGTACTGTCCCAAGAGAGCACTCTTGGGCCCCTTACAAACTCAGCCCCAACCACCTGCCCATTCATCCCTCTTTAAGACATTCTGTTATGAAAACCTAGGGCAACTCCAAGCAAGCTTACATCTATCGGTTGGCATTTCTGATGCCATGCCATTATCTACCTGAATTCTCCTGGATTTGTTTTTGCCAATTACATAGAGAGTTCAGAACAAAGCAGACTGTGTCTGCAGTTGTATAAATCTGGCCCATGTGGATAACTGGAGCATGAACGATTGTAACGCCATAAAGAAAGCAGGATGCGAGTACCTTCCTTCCTCGAGTCTGTACCCTGTAATGGCAGTATTAATCATGATATCATTATAGTCATCCTCCTCAGCCCTGCAATCATCAATTTGGAAAACGTTTCCTCTGGGTGATGGCTCCTTATTACAACATGGTATTAACTGGATCCACATTGACTTTCTGCTCCTATCGCTAACCAGCTGTGGGGCAGTAAATATCCACAAGCAAAACCTTGACTCAGAGGGGCCAGGACTTGGGAAACGGATCCAGAAATGAACTGAGGGCAGCTGCAAGCAGAGTCCCCAGCATTGGTGTTCACTAACTTGCAAGCCATGTCTAGTTTTAGAGTTCTTGGGATTGCATTCAAATACAGGGCCTTGGGATGTAGTTCGCTTGTAGAATGCATGCCTAAATGGAATACGGCCCGAGTTTCCATCTCCAGTACTGACAGAAAATAAAGTACAATGGGCCAAGAAAGAGTTAACAGCTAGAGTCTGGCTTTTTGCAAGCTTAATCTAGGTCACAGATACTCATCCTGAAGAATCTTTGTCTGGTTCATTATTTAAAAACAAAAAGAATGCAACTACCACCAAGAGAATAACCACATGGACTCCCTCAACGTCTGATTAAAAAACTCTAACTACCCCAGATTCCTATTGTGGTTATTGGAGAACAAAGCTGTCTCAGCATTCTGGGGGTCTCTTAAAGTACATTTCAAAGCACTTTAGTTTGTGACTTCTACAAATTAGCACTCTCACGCTTTTCTCCCTAGACAGACCAAGGCAATTACATTTCACAGCCACGGCTATTTCTGTCCCTCCCTTAGAGTCCCCAACTGGCAGGCAAAGGTGCCAGATGACCTGTTGATTTGTGTGTGTGTCTTCTGTTGCTTTTTTTATCAGTGGCCCTGCCTCTGGGCATAAACAAGCCATGTGTTTGGGTTGGCTTTGGTTTAAGGATCTATCAGAGTTAGCCTTCAAGACTCTTAGTTCCTCTTCTTCACTGTTTCTTTGTCCAGTGCTCTGGCTGGGAACCTGGCCTAAATAAAAAGTCCAGGACATCCATGGCAGAAGGAAAGATTCTCCTCCCTCTGACCTCCATACATGTGCACACATGCATGCACGTGCATGCGCCACACACACACACACACACACACACACACACACACACACACACTATAAGAATAAAAACATGAAACTATTATTACTTTTCCCACTGTCCCCTATTTCCCACCCTTGGGTACAGATGAGAGAGTGAGAGAGTGTGGGGTTACCAGCTGTGCAATGAGCTTTCTCAGGTAGGTCAAAGAGGTCCTCAAGAGAGGAATAATGTATGGAAGCCCCCTATTGTAGACTTGGAACCACAGCCCGAGGAAACAATCCTGGGTGTAGTCGCAAGATAGGCTCCCAGATTCCGTTGCATTGATTCAGCTTGCTTCAAGGGATTTATTGTGCATGTGACATGTTCCTTGAAACCTAACGTTTCCTCCAAATTGAATCATTTGCTTGGGAAGGAAGAGGTAGTTCATGAGCCTCAAGAGGAAAACGCAGGGTCATATTTCTGAGAGCACAGAAACTTAGAAGATTCTTGACAGCCCACCCAGCAGCATAAAAGGAGTTACTGAGGGCTCCTCTCTGAGCAGTCAAACAGCAGAAAGAGATGTTTAGACTTCCATGGAACTGTCCAGAGCAGTCCAGTGCTCTATGGTCCATGTCGGGGGTGAGGTTTCAGGTGAGGCAACTGCCTTTCTAAATAACCCCTCCCCCATATTTCTGTTAGCAACCCCAGTAAAAAAAAAGCATATTGTTTCCCCCAAATGCAGCTGTTACTTTGGTCTGAGGCAGGCTCTTTTATTCCCATGAGTAAAAAGTGTTAAGCGTTGCTTCTGTAGTAAAGAAACATTGTAGCCAATCTAAATAATAGCAATATAAGATGTGTCAAGTCATTGACACCACAGTTCTATAGTTAAGTACTATTTTACTGGGGCTAGAGAGATGGCTCCGAGGTTAAGAACACTAGATGCTCTTACAGAGGACCTGGGTTGAATTCCCAGTATCCACATGACAGTTCACAACTGTCCCAGTGTCAGGTTATACAACACCCTCTCCTGGCTTTCATAGACATTGCATATATATGATGCCCAGACATGCATGCAAGCAAGACAACCAAACCGCACATCTAAAATTAAAATAAATAATTATTTTAAAAATACTATGTATTCATGAAGTTAAGATTTTAGAGATTTTATAATAATACAAAAGCTATAGTTTAAAAATTATCAATTAAATTAAATCTAATCTTTTTAAAAATTTAACACATCCACATATATAATCAGCACATATATTTCTAGCGTATATATTTATATAAATTCATAATTCCATACATATATTCCATATACATATGGAAATATCAATAGCTTGTCACATGATGGACTCTTGTGTGAGTTTTATTCTTCTTTAACATTTATCTTTATTTTCCAAATTATCCAGTAGGAATATCATTTTTGTTTATAATTAAGAAAAAAAATATTATGTTGAAATATAAGTTGTGCACTAAACTTTCAAAAATTGTACTTGAAAATATTGCTTCACACATGAGAAAATGCCTACTTTCAATTTTTTTTTATTTTATTTTACATGTATGACTGTTTGCCTGCATGTATATCTGTATACCACATGAATGCCTGGTGCCTACAGAGGCCAGAAGAGGGCGTCAAATCTCCTTGAACTGAAGTTACAGGTGATTCTGAGCTGCCTTGTGGGTGCTAAGTCCTCTGTACAGGCATCAAATGCTTTCAACTGCTAAGCCATCACTCCAGCCCCTAAAATTCCTATATTTCAAAAAGGAGGAGAATCTACAACCACTCATTTACTAAACTAGCATAATACCTAACAATAATCTATACACATTGGTCCTTACATTCACAAATAAGTGTAGCCTGCATTCCTTCATCAAGGAACGTTCTCTGTAACAGACCATTACAGGAATTCACACAAAAAAAAAAATCAAAATGCAGAGTTGTGGAGCCCAGTCCCAATGGATACATCTACAAGATACTTCCACATCTAAGGCTCAGGAAACATCGTGGAAGAGGGGACAGAAAGACTGTAAGAAGATTGAAGATTGGAAATTCTGCTGTGAGGTTGTGATTCCTAGTAATATCAGAAGCTATACCCATAAAGTGTGTATGTGTATACACACACACACACACACACACACACACATGTATACATACTTTATTGGTAGATATATGCTTGGTCATGTGGAGGATAATACAAAGTGGTTCGCACCCCAGGAACAGAGCCAGCAAGGCATGGGATTCAATGAGTGTCCAACAGTTGCTGTGGATTTAAGGCTTGGATAGATAGATAGATAGATAGATAGATAGATAGATAGATAGATAGATAGATAGACAGACATAGACACATAGATACATATAGATACATAGGTAGATACATAGATCACCATGACAATTCAAATATAAGCTGAACAATGATGGCACCAGGCAACATGTCAAACTGGAAAGAGAAAGGCTTATGAGGTTCAGCCCCACACAAATATCTACAGGCAACTGAGGAAGGCTGGGAGAAGTGGTGTTCCCAGGGAAGAGCTCACCAATGGGTTGTTCAGATCCAAACCATCAGCCCTGAAAAACATACAGTAGCATTATTCAGTAGCATTATTTGGAATGAACAATTTGTCCTTAGGAATATATGTATATACATACTTATATGCATACAATAATAATTTTTTTTAAAAAAGGTCATGATTTTGAAGGAGAGTGGAGAGGGGTATATAAGAAGATTTGGGACAAGGAAAGGAAAGAGGAAAATATTGTAATCAAATTATAAATTTCAAAAATAAAATAAATGTTTAAAAAAGATAAATTCTTTTAATTCTAACTCTGCCTAGTAGTTATAGATACAAAAAGGTAACTATACTCAAATGTGGGCACTTATTACTCTGAAGGAAAGAGTGGGTTATTTTAACAATTTTCCTCAAATATTAATAAATTACAATAAAATGAGCATCATAAACATATTTTATCTAGAGTTGTTTTTTTAAGTTGAAAAGCTCTAAAAACAAAAAAAAAACAAAAGTAGGAAAGCTTATACTGGCAAAGTAGGCATGTTTTTAAAATACTTATTATTTTGATATTTAAAGATTTTTCATCTTTATGTGGGACTGGAGAGATGGCTCCCAGTGAATGCTCTTGCTTTATGAGCCTCATGCCCCAAGTTCTGAGTTCAACACCTGGAGCCCAAAGGAGGAGAGAACCGAGTCCCAAAAACTGTCCTCTGATGTTCACACGTGCATCATGGCATGTGCATAAGCATGCATGCACACTCGTGTGTGTGCGCGCACACACACACACACACACACACACACGCACATGCACACAAATACCAATATTATTAAGGAAAAAGAAATTGCATGCCAATTATGTGAATCCCCTTCTTAGAGAGGTGATTCATGTGTCCTGCTGTGTAGAGGGGGGATTTTTCATTCTATTTAATACAGTACTATCAGCCAAAAAAAAGAACCTAACTCTGCAATCACAGAGCCCTACTGGTATCAGTCTAGCACCCAGCACCCAGCATCCATCCCGCCAGCATACAGGTGGAGCCCCGTTCCCCTTCATAGCAGCAGCAGGCAATAAAGATTAGTAATGCTCTCCCTGGTACTGCTAGGAGGGACCAGTTGGGATGGACAAATATTAAGTTCAGAGGCTTATCTCAAAATCAATTACTCCAGAGTGTGTTTATATAGCTTCTTAATATTTCCCAATGCCAATGGTGAGGAGAATCAAGGTGTGATTAATTAAACAACATGTTGTGGACTGGATAAGCCACCTTAACAAATATATTTTTAAGGACTAATTGAATCCTGAGGGCATGTGAGTCATCTCCCATGCACTGCAAATCCTCCTTCCAGGTTCATAGCGCATACATATGCACATACATGTGCATACATACACACATAAACACCACACTTAAGGCCAATGGGTACAGCTTACTAATGTTCATTAAAACACGTTTTTTAGTGGAGGGGGAAAAAAAATCACAGATTATTAAAATTGAAATTTAACTTTAGTAAGATCTGAGGAGGCTGGAGAGATGGCTCAGCAGTTGAGAGCACTGACTACTCTTCCAGAGGTCCTGTGTTCAATTCCCGGCAACCACACGATGGCTCACAAACATCTGTAATGGAATCTGATGCCCTCTTCCAGTGTGCATGAAGAGAGTGACAGTGTAATCACATACATAAAATAAATAAATGAACCTTTAAAAAAAAGAATTTTTGAGCTTTCTTATGTACAGGAATATGGAAAGTTTTGTTTTATTTTGTTTTGTTTTGTTTAAATTGGGGGTTGGTTTTCTGCTGTGGCTTGCCTGTCATGAAGCATTAGGAATCACTTCCTATCTTCAAGCCCAAACTCAGAACCAGCTCTTTGTGGCCTTGAGGTCTCTCTGCCTTACTGAGCAGGAAAAAGACTGATCGCTCCATATGCGACTGGAGTTGCTGTCTACCCAAAGCATATGTGTTTAATCAGCTTTAATGCCCCTGTAGGGCAGAGGAAGTGAAATACTCCAGACTGGGAATAATTACCATTTCCATTGCATTAGTGAGGTTTGCTGGCGTGCCAGAGGGGCGGGGCGTCTGGCATCACTGTGTACAGGGGCTGGCTGTCAGTTTAGGGAAGACCAGTCAGAAGGAACACACTACAAGGGCTCTCTGACTCCCAGCTGCCCTTTTCCCTAAACCCCTCCCTCCTTATCTTGAGGTTACGGCAGCAACTGTGATTAATGAGGAAAGTGGCTGATCTTTCCCATTTCCCTCAAGGTGTCCTTAATATCCCTTTTAATTCAGAGAGGGAAATCTGGAGTTTGGACATGCCAGTTTAAAATTGCTAGGCTCACAAGCAGCCAGAAAAGGCAGCTCCCAATGAGCATTCGAAATCTCATCAGATGGGCCAGCAAGTCACCCCTTACAGAAGAAATTCAAGTCCTCCAGCTCCAAAGGAAAGCGTTGGAGGGATGCCCAAGAGCTCTGAGAAGGCACTGAGTTCTCTCCTGGGCTCTTGTGCGAGCTATTGCCTTCTCTTGGTTTTGGTTTCCTATTTCTCTGAAGTGGAAATTTGAAACATATATGTCATTCCAACCCGTGGCATTGTTGTGGAGATCAAAAGAGACTTGTGAAGGCTCTCCGTGCATTGCGAAGCAGGAGGACAATAACCAAGAAGTGCTCTCAGAGAGTACTGTCATTGCCAAAACCAGAGAATACCCAGTCTCAGCAAGGAAGGAGACAGGCGCTGTGCCGCCACTGTGGGAGCGGTAACAAACAGCTCCAAGTTCTCCAGTTTACTAGCCGCGTTGACAGTCTTCAAACCATGCCTACCCCTTGACCCCCAAAATCCACTGCATGGCTGTTATTTGGCTTTCATTCATGACATATCACGTTGAAATGTGTAGTTGTCACGTCTTCAGTGGCGTACCCATGGGTAAGCTGCCTGCACACCAGTAAATAATCGCACACCTGTGCTCATGCAAGCAGCCATAATTAGTTACCGTTGGACACACACACACACACACACACACACACACACAAAGGACATGAAAGTCAGAGGGATTTGTTGGGAAAGAGTCCAGAGGGAATGGGAGGGTGATAAGAGGAGGTAATTAGGAGGATATGGGATCAAAATATATTACATATATACATATATAAATATATACATATAAACATACATGCACATATGCATATATATGCATATGTACATAACACATACATATATACACATATATACATATATATGTATATACACATATACATGTATACATATATACATGTATGAAATAAACAAATATGTGTAGTAGGTAATTCAGAGGCCTGTTCTGGCTTTTAAACCTACAGTATTCATACATTTTAGAGTAAATCTAGTATTAAGAATGTTGTTAAAGAATAAGCGAGTGGGGGTACCCAGCCCCAGATGATATACCTTCAGGGCAACCCCTATATCTAAGGCTCAGGGAAACTCAAAAGAGGTCATAGAAGGATGCAAAAAACCAAAGGACCAGGACTTCTGTTGCTAGATAGTGTATTCCAGCATGATGGGAAAGCTGCACCTAAGAAATACCAACATGGCTGCCTAACCAAGGGCCTACAGAATGGCAATGTCAGTCGACATGCCAACACGAACTGGGGGAAATCACCGAGCCCTGCCTCCATCTGTAGATGAAGAGCTATAGACAATCTGTTGCTGTCGAGAGAGGGAAAATCAGTTTTTCCCATGGGAAATCTCCATGACAGTGTATCCAATCCCGAGAGGTCAGCCCTAACCATATGGACTTGCAAGCAACACTATATGGAGTCCGAAGGTTGTATGTGCACATATGTAAGCCAACGCTGCTTACTGCCCCCTCCTTTCTCCAGTGCTGGGCTTGCTACAAAGCAGGACAGTCAGGGGTTGAAGGCCTCTTCTACTCAGCACTAACGTTTCCTACAGATCCAAGAGAAGAGGGAAACTCTGACCCCAGAGCTGTGGGCAATGGATTGGAAGTAGCAGCCCGGATGAGGCATGCAGAAGCCGTCATAGTCTATCCTCTGGTAGAGAGTCAGTATCTGTGTGCTGAATGCACAGTGGTGAGCATGGCTACCTTCGAACCAGGAGACCCAGGTTTCAGTACTGGACAACGCAGTTCTCCCTTAGGCCTGGAGAGATGATTTGGCAGTTAAGAATTCTTGTTGCTCTTGCAGAGGACCAGAGTTCAAATCCCAGCACCCAATTTAGTGGTTCACCATGGCTCCAGCTCTAGGGAACCTTATTCTTCCTTCTGACTCCCTCAGACACAAACATGCATCTATACATATATATACATATGTGTACCTGCATGATGTATACACACACACACACACACATATATATATATATATATATATATATATATATATATATATATATATATATACATACAATCATACATACACACACATACTCT
>NC_034608.1:48274185-48285399 GCF_900095145.1 Mus pahari
GTCACACAGGCATCCTTGGCTAAGCACAGAGGGAAGTAAACAAAACAAAAAGTCATGAATGTGGGAATGAGGCGAGCAAGGAGGTGGGGGGAGGGGCTGCACAGGGGATGGAGAGAGATGAGAGATGGCGGAGGTGAGGATAGCTTGTATCAAATTGCCAAAGAACAGAATTAATAGAAGGAGAACATGGTATGGAAATCAAGATGAGGAAAATTCTGATAAAGGCATTGTGGTGACAATATTACACAAGGACAAGACAGAATTGAGGGAACCTAAGACTTTGTCCTATCAGTGATTAGTAGGATAGGCCATTGGCAGTTACTTATCCTGAAAGTTTGGTTTTCATTCCTTGTATCTAGGTATAGCTGGATGTGTCACATGTGAATCCTGATGTCATTTGTGTGTGTTTCCATGTGAACAAGAAGTATCATGGAAACTGGGCTGATCTTAGAAGAAAGAAGCAACCCCTGTTCTCTCCTACACTCAGCTCCTGCTGCATATCAAACCATCCCCAAGCTTGGCTGAGAACATCTCTCTTCTCCTGTGTGACCTCTTGGCGGGGCTCAGGTGGGCAGTTCTTCTCCATGTGCTCCATCTGCTGGGACTGAAAGGTCCACAGTGACTTCATCACTCACACATCTGGTGTCTGTTAGAACATCAACAGAAGCTAAGCGCTAGGCAGATGAGAAGAACTGCAGAAGACTGTACTCTGCTTGCCAGCTGACAAATTGGCCTATCACAGTACCATAGATGCTGGCAGGAAGTCTGCCTGAGAAACAGGAATGTTAGTCCCAGTGGTCCAGGAGTCCACATGAATGTTGACGTGGGTTCTGTGGCCCACTTCATCTCCTGCCCATGGATAATCAACGGGAACGATGTAGCATGGACCAGAAGATGATGCTAACAGCATAAGCCCATCCTACAGTTACTGCACGAGCCATCTAGAAAACTCCCAGTCCTATAAGCTGCTACCACCACCACCACCAACAACAACAACAACAAAAATGCCATCCTTACTCCAAGGAGACACTGTTGCTTTCCTGTGAGAAACACATGTGCCCTCTGAAGAGGAGGCATGGCCTACCTCTGTCTTTCAAAGACACTGGTCATACAAGCCTCCTTAAAAACAAATGTACTTTAAAAAGGCAATAGAGTCAGGTGTGTTGGCTCACACCTGTAATCCTAGCACTATAGAGGCAGATGCAAGAAGAATGCCAGCCTGGGACACAGGGAGACATTAACTCAAAAATCAATCAATCAATCAGTCAATCAATCAATCAATCCAAGGCAAACAGAAATCACCAAGACATGTTGAAACCTTGTGAATAATCAATCCACAATCCCTCCCCCATCTCTCTCTATGTATAAGTCCTCTCCACGTGATAGCTCCCACAGACTGTGGTATCTTCAACACTGTCACATACCACCTATGGCAGCTTGTTTTGAAAGAAGCCAGAGTTGGAGGCAGGCTCAGACCTCTTCCAGTTCATCGCCAGCTACTGGTCAAAGCCCACAGCAACATGAGCCTAGGCTCACAGGGGGAATGAAAAGCATGCTACTTCTCAACATAGGGAGCACTCTGCCGGGAGGGAGGCAATCGCTGGAGACTAGACTTGGTACTCTTCTATATTCTCCTTACTAGAATGGAAGCCAAGTAATTTTCCACAGTGGACACAATCATTTCATTTCCTTACAGCATTAATTCTGTAGGCACGTGACTGCTTCAAACAGGACCACTGTGGGAAGTTTAACTCTTTTCTATGTAGACCCTGCCAGGAAAGGTTCGCTCCCTAGAGGACCCCAGAAACACATAAACGTAGGATTTGCGTAATGTAAAAGATATCCAAAATTTGACTACCAGAAAAATATGATTGAGCTCCTTGATAGAGCTATAGTAAAAATAAGAGGTGGGCCCCTGCAGGTATCATGCAGGGAAGTGAACCATGGGAAGAAACGAGAAGGAAAAGCTGGTGCTGATTGACTTTGTCAACCTGGAACAAACTTCGGGGAGTCCAGTGCCAGGCCAGCACTGCCAGCACATTTAAAAGGTGGTACAACTTGGGGACAGGTTTCCAGGTAATAATCAGTCCCATCAGTTCAATTCCAGATGTGCAATAAAGCTTAAGGTGTGACTACATAAAAACCCATGAGGTGGCGTCTACAGCTACAAGGTCTAGAATCGAGTATGATCTATGATCCATAGCATTGAGATCAGTAGACTGTAAAGTATTTGTGACATCTCTCCCTGAGCAGGCACTCCTGAGTAACTAACATTCTTGCTTCTCCCAGTGCTTCTCTGTGAGTACAAAGACTGTTCTGCCCACAACAAAAATGCCTGAGATTGAACAATTTACAAAGAAAATAAGCATAGTTTTTTCACAGTTCTGGGGGATGGGAGGTTGTGTTAGTCAGGGGTTCATTACTGTAAAGAGACACCATGTCCAAGGCCACTTTTATCAAGGACAACATTTAACTGGGGCTGGCTTCCAGGTTCAGAGGTTCAGTCCATTCTCATCATATTAGGAAGCATGGCAGCAGCCAGGCAGACATGGGGCTGGAGAAGAAGCTGAGAGTTCTACATCTTCGTCTGAAGGCAGGCAGAGGAGACTCGCTTCCATGGGCAGCCGGAAGACTATCATCCGCACTGAGCGGAGCCTGAGCATAGGAGGTGACCTCAAAGTCCACCTCCACAGGGACACACTTTCTCCAAAAAAGCCACACCTACTTCAACAAGGCCATGCCTCCTAATAGTTCCACTCCCCATGAGCATTCGAGCATTCAAACACACGAGTCTATGGGGGCCAAACCTATTCATACCACCACAGAGGTCCAATGTTACCACATTTACTGACAGAGTTCTTATGGATGAAGGCTTTCTGCAGACCTCCAAGAGAACCAGGTCTTTTATAGCAGGAAAGGCAAACACAGGAGGCAGAGTCAAGCCATCAGTTGATTCACCAATTAAGGAATTAGCACATTCAAACCTCCAAACACAATCACTTTCCTAAAGTCCTTCCTAGACCCACTTCCGAATGCCTTAGAATGGGGAGTAAGCCCAAATGTGGGGAATACAGTCAAACCATGGCAGGGCATCCGAGAGAGTGTATGTTTTTAATATCATGCAATACATGCTAATCCATTGCCCACACATGGCAAAGTCCCCTGCCATTGGTTTCTTCTTTGATGGAAGCTTGGCTCTGTCTCTAGATACTGTCTCTGCTTCAGATTAGTATCATTGCTGTTGGATCTGATGGTGTCCCTCACAGTGTTCGCTAGATGGGGGTTCCATCCTGTATGTTCTGTAGGTTTCCCTTATCAAATAGTACTCTTGCTAGCAGAACTTCCAGTTCAGAACCAGTGTGGACCAGTGACCCTTATCCTAGGTCACCATCACAAAACCCATGTGGCCAACACCAGATCTGATGGCTCAGCTCCTGTAAGAATGAGGACCAGAAAGCCTCGCCACTGCCAGAGGACTCAAGAAGCCCCTCCCGAGCACCCCTACATGGGAAGTCTGATTTGACTGGCTTATGTCTCAGTACTTTGTCACTCTTCCTAGAGACCTGGTGTCTTCCTTACTCATCACAGATGGAGGTCCCTTTCCTCCAAGTCACAACTGTCATAAAAACAAATACTGGCAGAAATGCAGGCCCTCAAAGAAGCAGTACCTTAGGAGGAAATTGAACTATTTGGGGTATCAATGAAGAGAAGAAAGAACAAGAAAAACACCTCTACGTCAGTCTTTTCAACAAACAAAACGCGTGCCAGGATTGTTGGCCATCTATGGGTTGAAACACAGGACAAAGTTCCTGGGGCCAGCAGAGCAGTTCCAACTTAAGGATGTGAAATATATCCTTGAGCCTCACTCTCCTTCCAGTCAGTTCCCCTTCAAACTGCCAGTCACCTCTCAGATCTCAACTAGCTACACAGCAGGGCATGGTGGTACACATCGTAGTTGCAGGACTCAAGAGTTTGAGACTGAGGGTCATAAACTAGAGGTCATTCTGGGGTATGTAGCATGTTAGGGTGAGTCAAAATAAATAAACAAATGATAACAACAAAATGTCCACCTTTCCCAGTAAAGCGACCACTAGTACCACCTTTGAGCAAAAACTTCTATTGTCACCATTTGAACAAAGACATTTAAAAAAGAAAAAAGAAAAACAAGTGATATCTTCTCAAAACATTTGCAGCTCATGGTTACCTTGGGCCACGGAGTCGTCCCAATCTACACAACTAAGATAAAGATCATAAACGTAACTGTGCGCTGGTCCTAATCTTTGATGTGTTCTTGTTAGTGGTGTCTACTGTTTTTTTGTTTGTTTGTTTGTTTGTTTGTTTGTGTTTGTTACTGTCATGGGCTTTTTAAAACTATGTTAGTGTCTTACAATTTCATAGTCAAAAGCAGGCATGGCAGTGCGTGCATTCAGGAAGGAGCATCAGAAGGTCTAAGTCAACAGGCCTAAGACCTGAGACCTGTAGCTCATTCCTGGCAGCCTAAGCAGTCTGAGATGGACAAAACCTTTCTCATTTGTATGTGAGATACTCCCCTAACTTGATGCATGCCCTCCCACCCTCTGTATATGGTCCTGTAGGTGACTTGTTAACTTCTTGGTCCCTAAGTATACTGGCTAGTTTTGTGTCAACTTGACACAGGCTGGAGTTATCACAGAGACAGGAGCTTCAGTTGGGGAAATGCCTCCATGAGATCCAGCTGTAAGGCATTTTCTCAATGAGTGATCAAGGGGGAGGTCCCCTTGTGGGTGGTGCCATTCCTGGGCTGGTAGTCTTGGTTTCTATAAGAGAGCAGGCTGAGCAAGCCAGTAAAGAACATCCCTCCATGGCCACTGCATCAGCTCCTGCTCCCTGACCTGCTTGAGTTCCAGTCCTGACTTACTTGGTAATGAACAGCAATGTGGAAATGTGAGCCGAATAAACCCTTTCCTCCCCAACTTGCTTCTTGGTCATGATGTTTGTGCAGGAATAGAAACCCTGACTAAGACAATAAGCCAACCCTGATTTCATCTCTCTTGCTAAGCAATAGAGTCTCTCCAGAAATCAATACACAGGCAGATTGGTTACACACAGAGAGAAACAAACAATACGAAATAGGATAACAGGAAGTTAAAGCCAACATAAAGAGAACCCAGACTAAAGGGCACTGAACCAGTATTTACAACATGCAACTTCCAACTCCAGCTCTGCTTCTCTGCTAAAATCTGATGCACATCAGAGCGACTCCAGGCCGACTCCTTATCTGTAACCTAAGGAAAGAAGCCACCCACTGTGTTAGTATCTTGTAAATCTAAGATAAGGGTCAGCCAACCACAGCCTGGAGATCAGCTCTAGCTATCTGCCTGTTTCTGCACTTTCTGCTAACTAAGGTGCCCTTTGCATTTTTAACTGGCTATTAAAACAATTTTTTATATAAAAATGACCTTTTATAATACATGGAAGGTATGTGAGACTTTCATTTCAGCAGCCACAAATAAAGATTGATTGGGACACCAAACATATGGTCTATGACTGCTTTTCATTGTACAGCCCTAAAGTTGGGTCATTACAACAGCAAATGGGGTAATTATGAGTCTAAAATATTTACTTACCTGTAACATTGTTGGAGAAGTGAACTGACAATGTTTGTGATGGCAATTCTTGTTGTCAGCTTGACACAACCGATAGTCATCTGAAAGGAAGGGGATTCCATTGAGAAAATGCCTCCATAAGATGTAAGGCATTTTCTTAATTAGGGATCAATAAGGGAAGACCTAGCCCATTGGGTGTAGTTCCATCCCTGGGTTGGTGTTCTATAAGAAAAGCAGGCTGAGCAAGTCATGCCAGTTGCCAGTAAGCAGCACCTTTCCATGGCCTCTGCCACCAGGTTCCTGTCCTGACTTCCTTTGATGATGAACTGGGATACGGAAATGTAAGCCAAATAAACCCTTTCCTCTCCAGCGTGCTTTTTGGCCATGGTGTTTCATCATAGCAATAGAAACCCTCAGATGATATTCTAGGCCACTCCACAAAGTTCTGCAAGAGAATTCCAGATGTATATGAACATGAAACACTCCTTCTGGCAGACTATGAGGGTCCCAGTGACCATGCCCATAGCAAGGTCTTTTAAATACGGCCAGAACCTTTCTACGGACCTTCTTCTACCAAAACAACAATAGTTGCCATGACTTGTTGATCATGTATTGTAAAGTATTTCATCTCATGAAAAGTCTCTGCAATGGCTGGCATTAGGTTTCCTCACTTCCGCCGGTTAGGTAAGTGAACCCGTTCTAAGACAGTATGATAATCTTCTCAAAGTCAAACAAATGACACAGGAAGGTTAGAGTGTCATTGAAAGTAGTACAGCCTAGCAGGAGGGGTCACAGGAAATAGGGACCCATCACACCCCTAGAGTGGGGGCTTTTAAAAGAACTGATGGCAGAAACTGGGGTGAAGTGTAGTGAGCGGTACCGTGATCACACACTGACTTCAGGCGGAGGTGCTCATTAAGGAGATAACAAGGATCCAGGCCAGAACTCCCTCTGGCATCCCTGGCCTCCAGCAAAGATATTCTTAGAAATGCTGCTTCAGCGTTCCTGCCCTACGTGATCAGTTTCCATCTCCGGTTCTCGTCCTATAAATGCATACAAATAGCTGAGTGCAGATTCAAACCAAAGTCTTCCTATGAAGCCGTGGTCTCTATGAATGCCACGGGTACCAATCTTACAGGTGCAGATGACAAAAAGTATCACCATCCACAATTTCCCTCATAGACTCTCTCTGCTCTAACGCTGAGATTCTCTTCAGTAATATGCCCAATGTTCCCCTTTTTATTCTATTCCCCCCCCAACCCCAGAAATATTGCCTCAGAAGCAGAGGAAAGCCATCAGTCTTCAGTTTGATATTGGAGTGTTTAGTCCTCTTGAAAATAAAATTCTGTCAGTCGCTGGTCCTCCCTAATAGTGGGCTCAACGCAGTCTTTGAAATCACATTTTACGTGCATTCACTGTTCTCCTAGATAGGTATCCATTTTCATCTTTCATCCTGGCAGAATTTTGGAGGGTTTTTGTGGTTGTTGTTTTGGTTTGGTTTGGTTTGGTTTGGTTTGGTTTTCATTTGTTTAGTTGAGACAAATGTTTTTCTGAATGGCAACTCATTAAGCAGTACACTTGTGCCTTCCAGTAATAGATAACCTGCAAGTGAAAGAAAAGAAAAAGAGGAAAACTGAGATACAGTAGTGACTAGTGACTTGGAATTAGAAAGAAGTGCGAGATACTGACAGGAAAGACAACAAACGGAACAGGCAGAGGGCTGAGAGAATCGAGGTGGTCATTTTCCCAGAGAAATAAAATACACAATCACCTCATCTACCCCATTGACCCCGCCCCGCCCCGCCCCGCCCCAGGCTCCGCCCCAATCAACCGCCACAGTTCCAATTTGAATCCAAATAATATCTGCGATTTGGGGCTCACTGGTAAACTAGCTCTGGTTTCCTAATCCCAGCAACGGCTGGTCTGGGATGTGGGGATTTGGAGTTAATTAATTCAGCCACCTGTAGCTCTCTTTCAGCCGCTGCTTCCTCCCACCTTAGCCCAAAGTCAACGCAGATGCTGAGCGACTTGCTCTTCCTCAACCTGGCAACCCCAACTTTGCGAAGCTGTCTTTTTCTTCCTAAGCAGAGGCTTCTGTCCCCTCCTCTTTCCGTCTCCCTCTGCAGAGCTTTAACTCGGTATTGGGATCTTGTGGGGCGTTTTTGTTTTTGTTTTTTGGTTTTGTTTTTTGGTTTTTTTTTTTTGTTTTTGTCCAACTAGTAACGTGTCTTGTTTGCAACCTCTTTATCGTACCAGCTGTAGAAAACAAAAAGGATGACTTCCAGTAAAAGAGGGTATGCGGTGAGTATAAATTAGCATTACTTTCCCAGTTAGAGCCGATTTTAAACAATGTCCTCGAGGGAATTTGAAGCCGGCATGGTAGCACCCATCACCTTGCCTCCCCACAGATGTAGAAGCCTGCTGGGCGGGAAGTGACCTCGCTGAGTGACTGCGCAACTTCCTTCTGTTATAGCCAAGCACCGTGTTTACAGATATGCACCCTGAAAAACAGAAATGACGGTCGGTCTCTTAGGGGATTTAAAAATATTACCTTCCAGCTTGTCAGTGTTAAGCAGAAGTTTAAAAATAAAAATTTAAAAAAAAAAAAAAAAAAAAAGCACAGTATTTAGAGAGGCCTTCTTGAGAGATATCAGGTAGAAACATACCTCATGATGTCTGTTCAGACACTTCCTAGTAAGAGCTCTGAGCAGGCTAACAAATTGGGGCCACCACAGGTCAGTGAAATGGGAAATTCTCTTCCATTGGGGTTACAGGTGACAGCCCCTTTCCAAACCCTGGATGTCATATGCCCCCTGTGTATTTCATTGTGAAGAGAATTTCTATCAACGTGAAGCAGATTGGCAGAACAGAATTAAGACCCGTGTTCAGGTCCCTTTCCTCCCTGACTATAGAACAATCTTGCACCGCTAGAATGAGCTCCTATATTCCAAAAGTACAGACACGCCTTTAAGGTCTAAACAATGGAAGTTTAAGAATCTCAACATAAACTGGGAAGTTGTCACACAAGCCTTTAATCCCAGCACTCGGGAGGCAGAGGCGGGTAGATCTCTTTGAGTTCATGGCCAACCTGGCCTAAAGGGCTAACTCTAGGACAGCCAAGGATACACAAAGAAACCCTGTCTTGGGGGGTGGGGGGAGGGCAGGGAGGAGGAATCTCAGGATACCTTTATCTTTAAGAGGTAAAGCTGCAATGTAAACAGTCTGATCCAAAGTAAAATCTGTAATGGTCTTTTAGAAGCTGTCTAAAACTGGTGTCTACTAATAAACATGCTGGGATTGTTATCTGCATTTCAAAGGATCTCTTGGGAGAAGGGGAAAAGAAGTTGATCAAGCGTAATTACTGTGTACAGCAGTTAAATGTTTTAAGTACTCCAATATGCCGGCGCCCGAGATGTAATCTGAGTGTCCTGGTTCCTTTATCGGCCACGGGGATTTATCATGCACACGGAGCAATTTAGACATGCCTGCTTCTTGCCTGTAAGGACTTTTCTTAAATGGAATTCCTCTCCGTGGGTCCTCATTTGTATGAGTGGAATTTCTTGCTAAGAAAACAAAGCGTCTTTCAAAATCCCAGGTTGTTAGCAACTTGTCATATTGGAAAGATAATACAATTTCAGAGAACTCGTCCCTCTCGGGGCAAACGTTAATGAGACAATGAGCTCAGTTTAATTTCCTGGTAAGGACACAGGTTTCAAATCGCAGAGGGGCTAAGGATTCTGGCATTGCTCTTTCCTTGCCTCCACTCTTAACGCCTTCTGTTTTGGTACACTGCATTTTCAAAGAGAAATACGAAAAGGAAGTTATGCGTTTCCTTAACACAACCTCTCTAAAACAATCTAGGTTTTCCATCTGGCTTTTTTTTTTTTTTAATTCTTCTAACCTTATTGTTGACCTTCTTCCTTGAGAGAAGGAGGGAGAGAGAGCAAGTGTGAGAGGAAGAGAGGGAGAGAGCAAGGAGAGAAAGAGAAGGAGAGGGTGTGAGAGTTAAGAGAGAGCAAGAGAGGGAGAGAGAGAGCAGGACAGTGGGAGAGCAAGAGAGAGAAAGAGAGCGAGCGAATGAGCGAGAGAGGGATAGGAAGAAGGAGAGAGCAAGAGAGAGAGTGAACGAGAGAAAGAGAGAGAGAGAGAATGGGAGAAAGAGGAGAGGACAGAAGAGTGGAAGAGCAAAAGAGAGAAAGAGAGCAAGCGAATGGGCTAGAGAGGGGGAGGGAGAAGGAGAGAGCAAGAGAGAGAGAGAGAGAGAGAGAATGTACAGAAGAGAGGAGAGTGCAAGAGAGAGAAAGAGAGTGAGGGAACAAGCAAGAGAGAGATGGAGGGAGAAAGAGATGGAGAGCAAAGTGACACAAGCACGCAAAGCATTCTGGAACTAATGGGACTTAGCATAAGACTGTTGGAACACTGTAGTGTTTAATCCTTCTTGGAGAAATTAGAAGGTTTGATAAAAAGATATAACTGAGCTGAGCCTCCAGGGACACCTAAAATTATGGAGTATAGAATAAGACACAAATTCTCCCTAACTCTTGATGTGCATCAGGAGAGTGAGTGGACCGGTGCATTGTGAAGAATTCCTGTTCCGTGCAAACACTTTGTGGCTCAAAAGTCTGCAACAAGAAAAACAAGAGTTTCCAATTTGTAGTTGAGGAAGAAAACAAGCAATCATTACTAGAACACTAAAGGTGAAGTCAGAGAAATTTGAAGAAAGACTTGACCATGGGAAGGATGTTGAGATGGGAATGGAGAAGAAAGTGTGTTTACTCAGCCCATCCTCCTCACTGCAGTGTTAGCAGCTTTCTCAGAGCTTCTCCATCCTTCGCTTCTTCACTTCAAACAGTGGCCGAGCCTTTAGGCACACTTTGACTGAGACCTGGAAACAGTTATCGCTGCAGGCATGCATTTGAATCTCTTATCATTTTTTTTTTTTTAAATGAAGACTGGCAGACAATAATATCTCATCAGCTTGGTCCCAGAACACCAGCTGGTGGCCTCTTCAGGGTGACCTGAGCAAGCAACAGAGAGCGTGGACGACTGCATTTGCCACTGATTAAATCTGAACTCTGGGTTCCTTGAGCTACAGCCGCCAGCTGGTATGCTGTCACCTACCAGCAGTCGCCCCATGTCCGTCTTCATTTGGACTGAGAGGCAAAGGCTCATACCTTCCATCAGAATAATGAGTGAAGACACCTACAATAATGAAATCTACAATCCTGCCTGCCGTGGGGGAGGGGTTCCTCTCCCCCTAAGCTGCCACTGTATCTGCTATACATTGTATCATGTCTGAGAGGGGCGGGGGAGGATATTTCTTCCTTCCTGAGAGTCCCTTTTAATTCAGGCTAGGAATTCATTTTCTAAATGTAGTATACTGCAAAGTCTTCAGCATATTTTAGGGCAAGGGTCTCCCAGCGATAAGCGGGAATTTGGTAACAAATAAACAAGTCTTTCTTGGCTACTCCTGTGGTTTCTCTGGAAACTGTAGCATGGCCAGATTAAAAGCCACCACTGTAGTCAGGCACTGTTGGTGCATGCCTTTAATCCCAGCACTTGGGAGGCAGAGGCAGGCAGATTTCTGAGTTCAAGGCCAGCCTGAGTGAGTTCCAGGACAGCCAGGGTT